>NC_133621.1:25298467-25418467 GCF_048593235.1 Sminthopsis crassicaudata | reverse complement strand
GATGCTCATTACCTATGTGATCTTGAATACGCTCCTTAATCTTCTTGGGACCTGTTCCTTCATCAGATGAAAGGGCAGGACTAAATGACTTTGATCCTAAACCAGCTTTTCTGACTAGCAACCTCCCTATTGCCCTTTTCATCAGACACCATTTTCCCCTCAGTCCATGTCTCCTGGTGCTTTTCCATAGAAAGAGTTCCATCTTCTCTCAGGCTCCTCCAAACTTTCTCTTCTACTGACAAACAAACATAAACAGATGAACAACCCCCCCCCCCCACTCAGTCCTTGCAGTCATTCCTGACAAAGGATGGGACCCTAACCGAAAGAAATTCACCTAGCTCTACAGATTTCTTATTCAGCCTTGAGCTCCTTGAGATCAGGACATAGAATCCTATTTATTTTGGGGGAGACTATTGGGTGGTGTGATAGAAGAAGTACCAGTAATGGAGTCAGGAAGACTTGAATTTACCCCTTAATTCTGGGGGCCACATGGATGAGGCTACAGACATCTTCTGTTTTAGTTTCCTCATTTGTCAAATGAAAGAATTGGAATTAGACTGAGCAGTCTTCAAGATCTTTTCCAGCCCCAGTCCAGGCTGACAAAGAGCCGATTTTTCTTATTTATAACCCTGACTATTCCAAATCTTGAACTTCAGGAGTAGATAAACCGACTGATGAATGACTCATAAATAGGCATTTTATCTATTGTGGCTCCTAGGCATCTGTTTTTGTTCAGTTGTTTGTATCACTTTCTGTTTTATTTGTCCTTATCCTTGTGTCCTTTTTTTGTTTGTTTTAGAGCAGAGTGTCAGAACATGGATTAAAATGTAATTGGGAAATATTTAACACAATAAATAAAAATGCAATAAAACATAGATAACATCACCTTTTTATAGCTCATTCAATATATGGTTTATTTGGATGAATGGTCCTGTATGGATTTGAGTCTGACTCTGTTGTTTTAGAGCATAATAATCATGGCTGACATTTCCAGAGATCTTTAAGACTTGCCAAGTGCTTTAAAGCTCTAATCTTCAGAACAATGTCACAGGAAAGGTATTCTACATATTTTGCAGATAATTAATTGGAGGCTCAGAATGGTGAAATCCTTATTTATCTGTGGTCATTCCATAAGAACATGGGTCTTGCTTGATTCTTATTCTAGGCCAATGCTATTGAAATGCAGCGTTTGACTGTATGTGTTTTTAATTTGAAAAACTTGTATTTCATGAATTAAAAGTTAAATAAGGAAAAAATTAAAATAAAATGTTTTAAATAAAAATTTAATTAAAATAAAAAATGACTGATAATTATTCACAATTTTTACTAAGGAATCTCTAATTCTTCTGAAAATGTCATTCCCAAATGATATTCTCCAATCCTGAACTTTAGGGATGTTTGTGAGTTATGATGCAGCATCTGTTGCCTAAGAGATAGCTGAAAACAACTTCCACGCATTACAACATACACAAAGACTCACCAGACCAATTTAACACAGGGGGAGAAGGATAGTGCTGTTAAAACATGGTGTTTAGCTGCATATTTTATATGCTTTTGTATATAAAAATATACAGAATTTTAACATGCAATATATAAAACACGCAATAAATAAAAATACGGAATTTTAACATGCAAAAAAAAGGCAGGGTCTGGTCCCAGCAGCCCTCACCCCCCAGCTAAACATTGTCCTACAATGTCCTACAGCAGTAGATGGGGCCAAAGCTTATGTTCTATGTCCAGCAGAGCATTACAATCAATAGGAAAATTAGTGGGAATAGTAAAAGGAGAAAAGAAAGGTTTTAGAAAATAGGTAGAATCTGGAAGGAAATAGCCATGAGGAAAATAAACTTCAGGTATAGAGAAGGACTATAAAGCAGGATTGTTGTTTTTCAGTTATTTTCAGTTGTGTCCAATTCTCTGTGACCCCATTTGGGGTTTTCTTGACAGAGATACTGGGGTAGTTTTGCCATTTTCTTCTCCAACTCATTTTACAGAAGAGAAAACTGAGGAAAACAGTTTGAAGTGACTTCCCCAGAGTCACACAGCTTGTAAGTATCTGAAGAACAGATTTGAACTCAGAAAGATGTGTTTTCCTGATTCCAAACGCAGTACTCTATCCATTTATCTACTGTGCCACATAACTGCATAATGTACACACACACATACATATATGTACACATAATACATATACCAAATGCAATAGCTAAATGTATAATAGGAAATCTAATTGAATTACAAGAAAGGTAGCAAAACAATAATTATTGAGGACCCTAATGTATCCTTTTCAGACAAATATAACCAAAAGATATACCAGAAAGAAGTTAAAGATCTGAAAAGAATTTTAGAAAAGTTAGATCTTATAGAGCTTAGTGAAGTTCCTGGTAAATAATAAGTATTATATATCTGATAGATGATAGGTGATGCTGAATAGGAATCACAAAGAATATATAATTTAAATGATAACCCTATTTCTCTACCATATCTATTTCATATTTGTCACTTCTGGTGCCTATTTTACCTTTTCATTTTGTCTATAACCTCTTTCTTTTTTTTAATTAATTTTATAATTATAACAATTTTTTGACAGTACATATACATGGGTAATTTTTTATAACATTATCCCTTGTACTCTGTTCTGTTCTGAATTTTCCCCTCCTTCCCTCCACTCCCTCCCCTAGATGGCAGGCAGTCCCATACATATTAAATGTGTATAACCTCTTTCCCTAAATAAGCCTACCTTTTGGCAAAAAAAGAATATATAATCGATTAGCTTTGAATTGTTTCCCTTACTACAATTAACAATATACTAAGACTGGCAGAGAATCTAACAAATACGGAAAAGCAGAGTTATTAAACACATTCATTACTGGCTATAATGCAATGACAATTATAATCAATGAGGATAATTTGAAGAAAGGACAGGTAAAATGGGAACTAAATTATATAATACTAAAGAATGTATAGGTCAAAGAACAAATAATGAAAACAACATAATTTTATCAAAGAAAATGGAAGCAATAAGGCAACACACTAGAATTTGTAGGATACGGTTAAAACAGTCTTTAGGGGAAAATTTAAATTTCTAAACAAATTCATCAACAAAGTAAAGAAATAAGACATCAGTGAACATTCAGCTAAAATAAAAATGCTAGAAAAGCAATAGATCAAAAACCTGCAAATAAACACATAACTGGAGATTCTTAAATAAAAGATGTAAACATTGGAAAAACAATGAAAATGCTAAGTTAATAAAAATAAAAACAGTTTAAAAACTAATAAAGACAATGAACTAATTTGATAAAAGAGGGAAAAGTAAATTCTTTCCTTCCTCCCTCCTTTCCTTCTCTCCTCCCTTCCTCCATCCCTTCCTCCTTCCCTCCCTTCCTTCCTTCCTCCCTCCCTCCCTTCTTCCCTTCCTCCCTCCCTTCTTCCCTTCCTCCCTCCCTTCTTCCCTTCCTCCCTCCCTCCCTTCTTCCCATCCTCCCTTCCTCTTTCCCTTCCTCCCTCCCTCCCTTCTTCCCTTCCTCCCTCCCTCCCTTCTTCCCTTCCTCCCTCCCTCCCTTCCTCCCTCCCTCCCTTCCTCCCTTCCTTCCTCCCTTCCTTCCTCCCTTCCTTCCTCTGTTGATAGCCCACTAGACTTGGCATGAGGATGATTTCTACTCTCCTGGGTTCAAATCTTAACTCCATCACTCAGCTGTGCGTGTATTTGACTGTGGGCGATCATTTAACCTCTCACTGATCAGTTTCTTCACAGGATTGTTGTGAGGCTCAAATGGGATAATGCATATCGATTATTTTGCCAATTTTAAAGAACTCTGTGAATGTCAATTATTATAATTATTTCTTAGATAAATCTGGCCTTTCAGTTCTCCGGATCCTGCTTCTCTGGCCTCATTTTTAGCTTTATTGTTGAGTATGTGAGTTGCGTTTTAAATGAACCAAATAAATCAAGCCTGTTGTTCCCCTGACACGTGCCTGAAACCAAGTCCCTAGATACACATGGTGCGGGAACCTAACTACTCCCAGCAACCTCAGGCGAGCTTCGATGGCACTGGGTGATAAAGCTACGGCGTCAGCAGGATGAATGTTCCTCCTCAGCCATTCAGTGTAGCATCCAGAACCTGTACTGTGCCCAATAGTGGGATCCTAATTGAGAGAATGGGCTCAGAGGGTGTTTTATCTCAAGCAGGCAAGCAGTCTATAAGGTCCCCAGGACTTAGATTTATCAGGAGTCGGAGCAGCCTCTTCCTGAGGATGAAGATGGAGAGCAAAGGCAGACGGTAGCAGGAACTGGAGAGCTGGGGACCCCAAACCTTCCAGGAAGAAATTGAAAGCTGACCCAGTTATTTCTTTTGTACACTCTGTTGTATTTCCCCCAGGCCCTGCTCCCAGTGTGTGTGAGAGATTAAAGTCCTGCCAAAGACTGCTGCTGGGGGCTCTTTATAGGATTTTTTTAACACTCCTTTTTAGTACAGATGTCCACGACAGCCAGACAAAGGGATGTCTGTTCTTAGCAGGAGGGTGGGGAGTGTGCTGAATCCTGAGAGATGGAGCGGAGCAGAAGGGGAGAGCCCAAGCCAGCTGGCACATTCTGTCCCCCCGGGGTCCCATCAGGACCCTGGCTCAGCCCATGGAAGCATATGGGAAAGAGCGAGGGGAAACGTGGGGGCTGACACAGGGCTGCCTTTGACCAGTCAGTTATCAGCTCCACTGGTGGTCCCACATTATAGAACATTTCCTTCTCTTACAGCAGAATTTTAGCATTTGGTTTTAATTAGGTATTTCATTTTGGCCAAGATGATTCTGTGAATGAAGTCCTTCCTGTAATTGGGAGGCTTATTGACAGAAATCATCCTTCACCAAACATTTAAGTGCTAAATACACCCAGGAGTTTCCTGGTGCTGTGGCTGATGCAGAAATAAACAAGATTTTAGTCTTACTTTCAAAGAGCTTCCTCTTTTTATTTTGCTTGCTCTTTTAATTCTGTATCTGTTCCCAGGTCTTTTGCTTGCCTTGTGAACTCAGAGACCCCATTTCATCTATTTCTGGGGTCTTGCAGCTAGGTGGTAAATGCTCTTTACCCAGAATCCGGCAAACAAATCTCAAATACCTATTTACCGTGTGCTTTCAGGCAGCTTTCTTTAAATGGAATTAATAATAGCACCTTCCAGGATTGTTGTGAGGCTCAAAGGAGAGAAAAGATGTGAAAAGCTTTGACCATCTTAAGATGTTATATAAATGCTAGTTATTATGAGTGCTTTTATTATTTTTACTGTTTTGTAATATAATAGCTGATGTTTATATTGCATTTATAATGGGGTTAATATCCTTGCTTTTCTTATAATTCTCAGGCTCTAGAAACTCTAATTAGCTCATTTTGTCCCTATTCCCCTGGTGATTCCCTGCATCCTTTCAGATCTAGTATGTTGTTAATAAGAAGACTTAGACTTCATGTTGCCAGTCAGAACCAAGAGCAATTTACTGAAATTAACAGTCATTTAAAGGAATAAGTCATCAACAAGTGTTCCTCACACCTGTGGGGAATCTCACCAGGCACTTTGCTCTTTCCGACACCTCAGTGATGAAAGCTGGTGAGAATGATTCCTCCCCACTTTCTGATCTCATCCCCTGCCGTGGGAAGGGAGACTGGCCGGTGAGCTCTTTGGTCTCTTGGTGCTGAAGGAGAGGGACTTTTCTTAGTCATTCACATCTGGTAACTCCCCACAGCTGCAGTAGCTTCAGGCTTCCTTTTGCCCTTGATAGACATGAGGGAGTAGAGCAGAAAGAGGAGAAAAGGGGAGGAGATTGTGGCTCTATTGCCCCTTAAGAAGACAGAGGAGAGGAAAGAGGGTGGCCCTCTTAAAGGGCTATATTTTAAGGCATCAAAGCTAAAATATCACTCAATAAACACGGAATTAAGCACTACCATGTGCTAGGTACTATGTTTAGCACTAGGGCTAAAAAGGCAAAAAAGGTCAATCCATGTCCTCAGGAAACTTTCAGTCTATGAGGGGAATGTAAATCATAAAAGGAAGCTGAGAAGATGAGGAGACCAAGGGAGGTGCCTGGGGCATGTAGGATGGAGTCTAAAGCCAAGGAGTGCAGGTTGGGGGGAATGGAGAGAGAGATGGCCTGAGACTCTTTAAAGGAAGGCTTTGGGGAGCTCTTTAGTTCATCCTCTAGCCTTCCAGTACTAATGACATCTGAGCACAAAGCCCAATGCTATCATGAAAAATGATGAGTTTTCCAATAATGAGGTTTCCTGGGACCATGATGGAGTCCAGTCCAAAAGAGTGCTATTGGTGGAAAATGAAGATTTCTAACCCTATCTCTACAGAGGCAAAATCATATCTCCTATTTCCCAAGTTCTCCTTCATCTGAAGCTCAATGAAGGTGAATAATATTTGAATCAAAAGTATCCTGCTTTATTATGAGTGCTTATAAGTGCTCTTAGTGCTCTCTGTCTGTCTCTCTCTCCCTTCCCCTTCCTTCTCCTTCCCTCCTCCTCCTCCTCTCCTTCTCTGTCCTGTCCTCTCTCTCCCCCTTCTTTCCCTCCCTCATATATTTTGGTCCCACTGGAAAAGCATGTGGTTTTTGTGTAATTAGTTCTTGGTGGGAAAGGAATTGAATCTTGGCTAAAGCATTTAGGACATTTCTTCCCCATTATGGTATAGTCATTAGGAGCTCAAATTGAACCTAAAACCTAATAATGATTTCTTCAGACTAATAATATTTAGAAAAGCAAATCATTATTATCATCTAAATAGCAGAACTCCTCTGAACAGTGTGAATGACCAATGCCAATTTCTCACTTACCTTAGAGCAGGAATCAAAGATTCTCTTGGAGAACGATAACTGGATTAAACTAGGGGTATATATTTATGCCTTCCTACCTACCACATATAGAAAAACCCACAGGGACACACATAATTGACATATTTCTCACACATATAATACTCCATCTCCCATCTCCTTGGTATTGTGCTTCATGTTTGAAATATTCTTTCTTAACTAACAATTCTCACTTATCGTCTCAGTTTTTCTTTAGGACTCAGCTCAATCACCCTTTCGTTTTGTAGGTGGTTCCAGGTACCCCAGCTACGAGGGCCCTTTTTTCCATGTTATTTTCCATCTATTCTATATTTATCTTGTTATGTTCTAATTTACAAATGTCCTCTCTTCTGTTAGAATATAAGCTTCTTAATGGTGGAAACTGTTTTTGTTCTTTATTTATATCCTTATTGCTTAGCATGATGTTTGATAAATACTGTTGATTGATTTTATCCTTCATTTATGGGCATGTATGTATGTGAACTTGGCCCAAGAGGCAACGTGGATTAATGTCTAGACAGTTGCCTTTAGAGTTGGAAAGCTCCAGGTTCAAGTTTTAGCTCTGACATAATTTATGATGTGATCCTGAGCAAGCCTTTTTTTTTTTTTTAACCTTTTAGAGCCCTAGATAGTTCTCAAAGATGTAAATTGCAAAGCAGATGCCAGTCAACATTGGTAGAGAAAGTTCTTCATTTAAGGTCTTGCTAGTGATGTAATTGCAAGGCTCAATAAAAAGAATAAAAACCTGGAACTCATGACTTCTTCGTCTAAAGGCAGGATTCACCATTTTGCTTCCCATGCTCTTGCCATAAGGATTCTTGACACATAGTGGGTACTGCCTACATGATTTATCACTTGACTCCAGCCACATAGGTTAACCTCTTGAATTTTTATTTCCCCTAGTTTTTATATCTGTAAAATATATATTGTATATATATTACACATATATAAATATATATATATATATATATATATATATATATATATATATATATATATATATATATATGAACAGCATCACATGCTTATTGTGTGGATAGGATGAGCTGTTATATATATATATATACATATATACATACATATATATCTATATACATACATTATATGTATATATATATATGTGTGTGTATATATATATGTGTGTATATATGTGTATATATATTATATATATATATTTGGAATTATGATATCTCTGGACAACCTGGCTGATTATTGATGTTTCTGTACTTGGCATACTGGGTCAAAGTGAGTAGCATTTTGAAAGAAAGGAGAGGGTACTTCAAAGCAGTATAATTGGAGGGGAAGAATGATTTCCTGTAAATCACAAGGCAGGTTCCTTCTAAATCTTTTCCTGCTTTCAGCAAGTATTAGCCAAGTTTATGGTCTTATAATCTAGCCTGGAGCTGAGAATGTAGAATCTTCTCTAAAAATAAGCTATTATGATTATTCTCTCATTCTTTTCATGAAGAGCAGACAGAAAAAGTCCTAAAACAAATTATCTTATTACTTTCGGTCTATGTTTAATGTTCTGAGGACCATTACATCAATGGATAAGTAACACAATCAAGTGTGTAATCAGCCACATCCTATTATAACAATTAGTAATTTTTTTGTAATAGAATAAAGGGATTGGGATGTAAGTTTCTCTTTGTCAGTTCAAGATAGCAGTTATTATAAGTTTTTTATATACAGCAGTTGAGTTTTAGGGGTATTAGGAGGCAGGGAGACAAGGATGCTCTGCAACCTCATCTTGTGCTCACAAGGATGTCTCCGTAATTGTCTATCCCTGAAAAGCAAAGTATCAGAATCAGAAGACTATAGATTCAGGGCTGGAAGGGATCTTAGAGGTCACTGAGTCAATCCTCTTCATTTTACAGACAGAAAACTGAGTCTGATAGAGATAAAATGACTTCTTTAAGCTTATAAAACTAGTGTCTGAGGTGATATGAATTCAGTTTTCCTGAGTCCAGCCCAAGATCTCCATTCCCAATACCATTCTTCTTTCCCAAGGAAACGTGAACAATATGCAACAAATGGGCACATCCTTCAAGGTAGTTAAACTTGCTCTTTTTGGGTGATAACTTGGACATCAAAGAAGTAAACTTCTATTTCTCCTAAATCAAAATTCCCTCAAAGACTAACTTCTGTTCTATAGCCTTCAGAATCATAAATTTCATTGACTTCCAATGTATTATTACATTCTTGACTAATTATTCTCTGCTTCTAGGCTCCTACTGTGATACAAATGGACCATTCATTTCCCACATAGTGCCATTGACCTTAGCAATTTCTCACCACCAAGGCATTCTTCTTTTCACATTTAACAGCTTCAGCCCTTATTGTTCACACACCATCATTTTTTACCCCTAGCGTTGTGTTCTAACAAAGCTAACTTTCCTAATTATTACAAAAGATTCCAAGTATTTTCAGCCTCCAGACTTCACAACTTCCCAATGTCAATATGAAAAGGATATTTTTATTCATGACTGCTCAGGCCATACTTTTTCAAAGACATAAAAGTTAAACTGTTCTCCTTAGAGGTCTAAAAATAAATAATGAGTTTCCTTTTGCAAATCTCTGATAGGGCTTAGTCAGTATGGCTCAGGGAAGAACCTCAGAGATTATCTAGTTCAACTGCTTCCTTTTTTAAGATAAATGATTTACTTAAGGTCACCCAGGCAGCAACGGAGGTGAGGCACAAACCCTGGTCTTTTGACACTAAATCTGGATTTTCTACAGCCCTATGCTGATTGCTGGCTGCTTTGTTTATGGTAGTTTTTTTCCCCTGAGGCAATTGGAGTTAAGTGACTTACCTAGGATCACACAGCCAGGAAGAGTTAGTTGTCAGAGGTCAAATTTGAATTCAGGTCCTCACCCAGACAGCAAGCAATCCCATATATATTAAACAAGTGCAATTCTTCTATATATATTTCCACAATTATCGTGCTACACAAGAAAAATCAGATTAAAAAGGAAAAAAAAGAGAGAAAGAATACAAAAAGTAAGCCAACAACAACAAAAAAAGGTGAAAATATTATGTTGTGATCCACATTTAGTCCCCATAGTTCTTTCTCTGGATGCAGATGGCTCTCTCCATCACAAGTCTATTGGAATTGGCCTGAAAAACCTCATTGTTGAAAAGAGCCACGTGCATCAGAATTGATCATCACATAATCTTCTTGTTGCAGTGTATAATATTCTCTTCACTCAGCATCAGCTCATGTAAGTCTCTCCAGGCCTCTCTGAAATCTTCCTGTTGATCATTTCTTACAGAACAATAATATTTCATAATATTCATATAGCACAATTTATTAAGCCATTCTCCCACTGATGGGCATCCACTCAATTTCTAGTTCCTTGTCACTACAAAAAAGGGCTGCCACAAACAATTTTTGCACATGTGGGTCCTTTTCCATTTTTATTATCTCTTTGGGATACAGGTGCAGTAGAAACACTGCTAGATCAAAGGGTGTGCACAGTTTGATAACTTTTTGAGCATAGTTTCAGATTGCTCTCCAGAATGGTTGGATCATTTCACAACTCCACCATCAATGTATTAATATCCCAGTTTTCCCACATCCCCTCCAACATCTAACATTATTTTTTCCTATCTTTTTAGCTAATCTGGGAGATGTGTAGTGGTACCTCAGAGTTGTCTTACTTTGCATTTCTCTGATCAATAGTGATTTAAAATCAGAGCATTTTTTCATATGACGAGAAATGGGTTTAATTTTTCATCTGAAAATTGTCTTTTCATTTCCTTTGACAATTTATCAGTAAGAGAATGGCTTATATTCTTAGAAATTTGTTCTATTTTCTATATATTTTACAAATGAAGCCTTCATCAGAACCGTTGGATGTAATTTTTTTCCACTTTATTGTTTCCTTTTTAATCTTGTCTGCATTGGTTTTGTTTGTACAAAAACTTTTTAACTTAACGTAACCAAAATTATCCATTTTGCAT
This sequence comes from Sminthopsis crassicaudata, assembly GCF_048593235.1. Lineage (NCBI taxonomy): Eukaryota > Metazoa > Chordata > Mammalia > Dasyuromorphia > Dasyuridae > Sminthopsis > Sminthopsis crassicaudata. The sequence continues at coordinate 25,407,672 of NC_133621.1, read as the reverse complement.
TCCATACCATACTTTAATTCTTCTTTGGCCACAAATTCCTTCTTTCTCCACAGATCTGAGAGGTAGACTATTCTTTGTTCTTCTAATTTGCTTATAATATCACTATGTCTAAATTATGAACCCATTTTGATCTTATCTTAGTATAGGGTCAATGCCTAGTTTCTACCATAGTATTTTCTCATTTTCTCAGAAATTTTTGTCAAATAGTGAGCTTTTATCTAAGAAGCTGGCTTCTTTGTTTTTTTAAACACTAGATTTCTACAGTCATTAACTATTGTGTCCTGTGATCCTAACCTATTGCACTGATCAATTACTCTATTTCTTATCCAGTACCAAATGGCTTTAATGACTGCTGCTTTCTAATATAATTTTAGGTCTGGTACAGCTAGGCTACTTTCATTTGCATTTTTTTCATTAATTCCACTGGGCCAACTTTAGCTGCTTCATTAACCTCAAAGCACTTATTTTGGTCAAGGAACTGGATAGTGAGAAGGGAGAGGATGAAAAGTAAATGAAGACATTGTTCTCATCAGCAGAAAAAGTTATCTTTTTGGAGAGAAAAAAGACACAGAAGTTCAGGAAAAATGAAAAGGGAAAAAATAACATAAGACAAAGAATTTAGAGATGCCACAAGATCTATTGAGAAATTTGCTGACATCAAAGATCTGGAAAGTAATACTTGCTTTACTGGAGGATGATTTTGATGGAATCTTCCAATATAGTATATGTATTTGCATTTTGATATTTATGCAAATATATGTCAATTCGCATCTGTTGATCTATATAATGTAGAGTGGAAGTCTGACGTTGTGGATTGGAGGTAGGGCTTCAAGTCCTTCATATGACACATATTGGCTATCTAACCAAGTGCTCTAGCAACGCTCTAAGACCATAAATGTTCAAGAAGATGCAAACCTGCATTGGAGGAGAGAGTTTCTATATCAGAGAAATTATGGGTCCAGTTGCTATCCTTTTCCTATATGAAAGAAAACTATAATGTTCCTTCACTGAGGTTCTTCCCTAGTGTGGAGATAATCCAAGGTTCTGTAAGGCTACAGAGATAAAATGACTTGTCTAGGGTCACACAGTCAGAATACTATGTTTATTAGCTCAAGTTTATTAAGCACCTACTATGTGCCAGAAACTGTGCAAAGTGCAAAATGTAGAGGCAAAAGAAAGTTCTTGATCTCAAGTAGCTCATGGTGTAATGGAGGAGATAACATGTAAATAGTTATATATAAAATGCTATAGATAAGGTAAATTGGATATAACAGGGGAAGACTAAAATTAAGAGAGGTTGGGAAAGGCTTCCAATACAGTTTGGATTTTAGTTGGGATTTGAAAGTTGAGCAAGTCATCCTGTCAGTCAATAAACTCTTATTAAGCACTTATTATGTGTCAGACCCTGTGTTAAGCACTGGGGATACAAAAAGAGGCAAAAAGACAATCCCTGTCCTCAAGGACCTTACAATCCAATGGAACATGTACTTTATAAATAGAAAATCAACAAGAGAGAAAAAGCACAAGAATTAAGAAAGAATGGGAAAATCTTGCAGCATAAGATCCGATTTTTGTAGGGACTTTAAGGAAACCAAGGAAGCTAGTGGGGAAAAAAAGCAGGGAGAGCATTCAAACATGGTCGATATAGCCCCAGAAAAATGTCCTGGCCTATTTTTGTAGAATTAAAATTCCATAAGGTTCTCCGGAGATAGAGAAGCTTTGAGTATTGACTGGGATCATCCTAAGATTAAGAGGCAGTGCTATGTAATGGATAGAGTGCTGGTCTTGGAATAAGTCAGGAGACCTCTGTTCAAATCCTCCCTCAGGCTAGGATGACTTTCTTATTAGTTTCCTCACAGAATTGTTGTGAAAAAGACATTGTCATCCTTTAGCGGATTTATATCTAAAATTGACTTTGCTACTTATTTAGTGACTTGGGAGCTATAATTGTATGGTCTTATTAATTCTAAGGTCTCTTTACATCAACATCACTGACACTGTGATTCTAAATTTGGAATGGCTCCTCAGGTTGACTGTTAACTGACATAATTTTTAACTGTTATTTCTTGTGTAGATTTCTTAGAATGCAATTTTCTTGAAGAAAAGAATAATATTCTTAATTCCATCTCACAGTATCACCATGATTGGCTAGATTCTGATGGATTAATTATAGACATTTCTTCTATAGGTCTTTGAATTCTAGTGTGACTCATAAAATTGAAAGGGACATTTAAACTCATTCATAAAATTCCAGATAGATGAGAATATATTTGGAGAATTCTATAATCTTCCTCAGTCATCTAGTCTAGCATTGAGCATTTCTCATCCTGAAGGACATTATGGCATCAAAATTGACTTCCATGTACAAAACATTCAGATATTTCAAGTGTCTGACTACATAGTTAGATTCTCAGTTAGACAATTTAACAGATTTAAAGATGCAGCTTGACTGAACTGATTTAATTTGGATGAAAAATTTCAAGTTCACTGTTTAGCTTACTGGTTATTCTTTTCCCTATTGAATAACCACAGTTCAATCAATTACTAGCAATTTATTAAGTGCCTATTGTATGCTAGGCACAATTATTTTCTCATATGTCTGGTTTTCCATACTGTAGTTGTTCTTGTTGATTTTCTTCTGAATCTCTCCGTTTTCTTACTGCTTTAGCTATGGAATCTGGAACTGAGCTAAATATTCTGGCAAGAATTTTATGTACAATAATATGATACACTCCAGATCCATGATTTCATTTGTATAGGGTCCTCCGAATCAAGAAACTTCCTTTGCCAAGGGGAATTTACCAACCTAGATAGTTTCCTGGGTGCTTCTAGTAGTTATGTGACTTGCTCAGAGTCACATGGTATATATTAGGTAGGAGCCTCTCTAGAGAGTATCCCTGAAATTTTAATGTGTTTTTAACTAGTAGAGCTTAAAACCCCAGTAGGACTTTTGGGACATCCTGTATAGATTTTTAGAGAAAGAGAAGCATAATATATTTCCATGAAAATTGAGTTTTTCCATGAAGAGAAACCCTCCCTTATTTGCTGGAGGGCTTCCTTGTGTTCTTTTAGTAATGAGGAGGTACCACTTTTGTTGATTCGAAATTTCCTTACATGACTAGCTCATTTCCTTTTCTTTTTTCATATCTGTCCTTGATAATTTTTCATCTATCTTCTTGCAGGTACATTGTGGGTGATGTACCTACTTCCTCCCACCATGCATATATTACTAATGTAATCTCCTGAAATTTTGTGTTCCGGGCTTATAGTCCCTTAATCAAAAACCTTGATTCTTTGTTGTTTCATTGATATTGTGTTCAGAGGAGTGTGTGGTGCAGTAGGAAGAGTGACAATGGCCATAGAGTCTTCCCTACAGGGTTCAAGTGCTACCTTTGATCCATAATGGTTGTGTGACAAGGGCGAGTTTCTGGGGATACAATTTGCAAACCAATTGCTGAGCTGTATGATGGAGGAGGTTCCCATTGATGAAATCATGGGATTGGACTCTCCCCATGGACTGATGCAAACTCTCAATCCCCAACTAAATGATGATGCCCTTAAAAAGAAAGGACATTTTTATTCTGTATAATGTTTGGATACCCAGCATGCCGTAGGTTTTGCTCCTATTTTGAGACTCTATGATCCTTTTGAATGAGTCTCAGAAGAACCAGGCTTTAAGTAGAAGGAAGAAGCACATCACTACCAGAGAGTTTTTACCATAGGATGTGCTCAGAGAAGGGTTCTTGAATGAATGAATGAACGGAAATGTATCCCATCAAATCCAAACCCCTCTGGTACTGCTCAAAGATGGACTCAGCCTCTTGACTGAGCTGCTGGGCACAGCCTCTACCATGTCTTTGACCTTCACTTAGGAGCCTGATGATTGGGGGCAGGGAGACTTCTCCCAGCAAGCACTTCAAAGCAATTGGAAATTTTTTCTTCAGACAGAGCTCATCTAAGTTTGCACTTCAAATGGCCCTGGTCCTTCCCAATCTAAGGCAGGAGGACTCAAGACTTCAATCTGAGTTTCAAAGGAGTGAAAGCTACTTTTATCTTAGTCTCCAGGGGAGGCAGAGGAATTACCTTATGAACTGGCTTTTTAGCAAGTTTACTGAAAATGGAACATGAAGGGAAGGCAGACCAATGACCCCTTTAGCAGGATGAATTAGAAGAGAAAGCTCTTCCACATTGCTGCTTGTCCGCCTGCGGCTCTGGTATTCTGAGATTAGGGGTAGAGGCAGAGACTGGACAGAGTTGGGAAGACTCCGGACATTTACTCACAATTTCCACAAAATGGGAACAATAACAGCAGCTACCTTTGGGGGTTCTTGCAATCAAATGAGATATTTATAAAACACTTATCATAGTGCCTTGAACCTATTGTCTCTATATAAATGCCTCCTCCTCCTCCTTTTCTTCCTCCTTCTCCTCCTCCCCCTCCTCCTCTTCCTCCTCCTCCTCCTCCTCCTCCTCCTCCTCCTCCTCCTTCTTCTTCTTCCTTCTTCTTCTTCTTCTTCTTCTTCTTCTTCTTCTTCTTCTTCCTTCTTCTTCTTCTTCTTCTTCTTCTTCTTCTTCTTCTTCCTTCTTCTTCTTCATCATCATCATCATCATCATCATCATCATCATCATCATCATCATCATCTCTGGGAGAGAAAGAGGCAAAGTAAATGTTTGCAAAATATAGTGGAAAATTAATGAGCAGAAACCAATAAATGTGGCCTTCCATGTGACCAGAGACTGGGAATTGAACACCAAGGGTAAGTACGCCAATGACAGCATTCGGCTGGATAATAGGACCTCTTATTGCCACAGCAAGAAGTTGCTGTCACTGGAGTAGAAACTCAGTGACTAGAAGAGTAGGGCTAACAATAGATCAAGAGAAGTTAGAGGAGAACAAGCATTTATTAAGTGCTTACTAAGTACTTTACAATTATTATCTCATTTGCTCTTCAAAATATCCCTGGGAAATGGGTCATACTATGATCACTCTTATTTTATGGTTGAGCAAACTGAGGCAAACAGGAGTTAATACCCTGTCACATGGCTAATAAGTATCTGGAGTCAAATTTGAACCCAGGTCTTGACTCCAGTTCTGTCACTGTACTACTTGGCTGTCTTGTGGGTTGTAGAGAAGAGAACAAGTTCAGTTTGATTCTTCTCTCCTTCCCTATCTCATGAAGAGGTCCATAGAGTCTAATGGAAAGAGTAAGGAATCTGCAGTCAGAAGGTCTGAGTTCAAATCCTGCCTCTGCTACGTGAGTAACCTCTGGGAAGTTCCTTAAATCCTATGAGCCTCAGTTTCTTCAACTGTACAATAAAGCATGAAGTAGATGACTTCTATAATCCTATCTACTCTCAAATCTCTGATTTTTCCCACAAAGCATATTTGTTGTGGAGATACTGAATAACAACTGTTTTCCTGTTATTTTCTTATCTTCAGTTTCCCTAACTCGCCTCATCCAGTGACAAGAGGCATTGTAGGTACAGGCTGCTATTCCTTCTCCATTATGGACCAAAAATTCTCAAAAATAATTTTTTAGGGATTTCCCCTCCCCCAAGTGAATAGCAGAAACCAAATTGTGCAGAAGCAGAACTCAACCTTGTCCTTCTGCACATGGTGCCCTGAGTCAAAGGCATTATAATTCATCTTGTTCTCCCACTAACTCCATGTACATAATCATTCTGTTTGTAACCTCAATAAGGGAGAAAGGGCTGAGCAGCTTTCTGAAGCAAGGAATTAAGGAGGGAGAGAAGGTTTTTGCTAATGGGTTCTTAAGAAAGGGAACAAAAGGGTCAGTCACCAAATCTCTGCCCAGCTCATGTCTTGTCCTGTGCTCTCCACTTCGGCTGCATTCCTTATTAATGTTCATCAAGGAGGGCTGAGCCTGAGTAGGCATTGGAGATATTAATAACAATCACTGAATTAGTGGGTGCTTAAACTTTTGCAAAGTCTTTAGCATCTCTGATCTCATTTGGGTCTTAATTATAACTGTAGATTTTATTATTCCCATTTTTAAAATGGGGAAACTGAGGCTCAAAGGGTAATTGAGTTTCCTATTGTTAGTGTGCAGCACCAAAGGAAGAATTTAAATCATGTCTGCAACTTTTTTTTTTATTTTAATAGTTTTTATTTACCAGATTTATGCATAGGCAATTTTACAACATTGACAATTGCCAAACATTTTGTTCTAATTTTTCCCCTCCTTCCCCCCCCCCAGATGGCAGGTTGACCCATACATGTTAAATATGTTAAAGTATAAATTAAATACAATATATGTCTACATGTCCAAACAGTTGTTGTGCTGTACAAAAAGAATCGGACTTTGAAATAGGGTACAATTAACCTGTGAAGGAAATAAAAAATGCAGGCAGACAAAATTAGAGGGGTTGGGAATTCTATGTAGTGGTTCATAATGACTGCAACTTTATTGATCTAACCAATTCTAACTACATTGCCCCCTTTGTAATTGGTGACCAGTTCCCTTTCCTTAAACAAGGTAAGGTTCTACAGCCTGCCATGTCCTCAAGGATCCCATTGTGTCATGAAACAGCAGTTTTAAAATCCAGATGTACTATCAAGATGCTGTTTAAGAATTGGAGTTTTAAAAATGCATTAACCTATGCTTCTACTTAGTAACATTTGGGAAGATATTGGAATAAATCAGCATTAGTCATGTTCTGCTCTTCCTAATTAACCACTGCCTAAATTTAATTCCTTGGGGGCCATTATTAGAGTGACACCCTGTCCTAATTTGAGTCCAGGTCCATTTGTCTTTTTAGAACTTTCTAAATTCTTATTCTAGCTTCTATGCTGCATGGGTAACAAGATGGTATCGAATGGTGGGCAAGGAGGGAGATAAAGAGATGCTCAGTGCAGGACCGTCATTAGAAAACTGTGAGAAAAGAGAGAGAGAGAGAAAGAGGGAGAGAGAGAAGGAGAGGAAGAGGGAGAGGGAGAGAGGAAAGAAGGAAGGAAGGAAAAAAGGAAAGAAGAAAAGAAAGAAGGAAAAGAAAAGAAAGAAATTTGGATGTTCAAAGTCTTTCAACTGATTTTATATATATATATATATATATATATATATATATATATATATATATATATATATATATATATATATATATATATATATATATGTATGTATGTATAAACAATGCAATACCTGATAGTCATCCCTGGGATTTCTGCAGACTTACCTACATTAATTCTCAGATGACAATCATATAGTCCAAGTTAGCAAGTATTTATTAATCACCTACTATGTACTTCACCCAGCTTATGCAGAAAGCCATCCCACTTAGTGTAGACATTGAAAGGGTATGGTCTCCACTGAATTTACAATGATTCCTACATCACAATGAGACATCTGAATAGGTCTTGAGTAGAGGAGGGTCATGATAATCTCAACAAATTGATTGGAAGTTCTCTAGTTTTATATGTGTTGAGTCCCCTTTCACAACCTCCAGGGAGGGTTTGGCACAGTCTGTGCTGGCAGTTACCATCTTAACCCCCCCTCCCCTGCTTTGGCATCCATGACCATAAGGAAACTCCCCTTACCAATGAGATCAGCACATGTTCTGTGAATTATACTTCTGGAGAATTGCCTCAGGTATTTCTCCCCATAAAGTTGATTCTCTAAGCATTATACCCACTGGCCCCAACAGGCAGATCCAAGGCAATTAATAGTGCCTAAAGGAAAGAAAGCTATTGGGGAAGAAAGCATAGCCCTAGTTAATATTTAATTTGATTCCATTCAATAAGCATTTAAAAAGCATCCACTCTGTGACAATCATCATGCAGAGTGCTGGGAATATAAAGACAAAAATTAAATAGTATCTGTCCTCATGAGGTTTACATTCTACTGACCTGAGAATAAGCAGGAAGTTCTGCTAAGGTAAGTCAGAATTGATGAATAATAAAACTCTTTGACTAGGCAGGAGACGCAATAATTTGCCAAGAGACGGTTTAGGCTGTCTGTAAGGAAACTTCCTAATAATTAGGGCTAGCCCAAAGTGTAATGGCTGCCTCCATAGGCAATAGGTTCCTTCCACTGAGAAGGTGACTCTTAAAAAAAGGTTAGATGACTACTTGCTGGGTATTTTGTAGAGTTATATTTGTCCTAGTTGATCTGAGAGATCCCTTCCTCAAAGACTCTCACTTTGTATATTTCCATAAGGATGCTGCAAGAGTCCAGGAAGGTGATAACGAGGCCTTTTGCTTGAAGGACCAGGGAGATAAGGACTGATGTAGTAGCCACCTAAAACCAGAGCATCAGCACCAAGTCCCTCCCATCCCCTAAAAACTTTGCCCCTAGCCTCCATCTTGTTGATATCTTGGCCCACACATTTATGTTTCCTAGAAAAACTAGCTGGAAAATTTCTTAGCAGATGAATTATTATCATCGGCGCCTTGATCTAGTTGTCATTTTGGGTATATATTTGGCACTGATCACCAGTCAGTTAACAACAGTTACCTGGGACTTTTGAGTCATTTTTACCAGTCCATATGCTTCCCTGAAATAGTTTTGTTTTCCTTGAGAGAAAAAAAAACACAGATTCTCTACTTTCTATCTAATGCATATATTATTGATCATTACAATTTAGTCATCTTGGGGCGCTGCACATGTCCTAAACCATGTTAGCAGCTGACTGGAGCTGAGAGTTAAAGCAGATGAATGTCACCGGAGCAATATGTAATCGCCCTCCTATGAATTATTTATGCAACACTGCTTGCTGTATGTCAGGTGTTGTATAAAATGCCGGCCATGGTGCATGTATTTATCATCTTTTATTCCTGTATGATGCTTCATGTTGATTTGAAGAGACTCCATTATTCTCCTTGGAAGATGCTCATCCTGCAAAATACTTTACCCACTATTCATTTGAAAACTGCATGGTGACTTTCAAAAATATTTTCATGATTCTTCCATAATTCTTCTTACTATTTTGACTAATTGTTAAGCATGTCGAAACTGAATTCCTTTCTTTTCCACCTACACTTTCATCAATGAATTACTGCGGACTTATTGCCATGGTTTCAGACTGTGATATTCTGCATCTATTATTAAATACCCAGAGAACAATGCTAGGGCCAGGCGGTAGAACTAGTCCCAGTAAAGCTATTCATTTCATTGGAGCAAAAGAAAAAAATCAGTCTCTTTGTGTATTCTGCATTCTAGTCAAACTGGCTTATTCACTGTTAATAATAAAAAGGTCATAAAAACTGCAATAATGATAACAGCTAGCTTTTCTACAATGCTTTAAGATTGATAAAATGTTTGATTGTCAGTTCATTTTATCCTCCCAATAACACCATAAGGTAGATTCTATTATTCTATTAAATATTCTATTATATTAATATATTCTATTATTATTCTATTCTATTCTATTCTATTCAAGTGGGAATCCATTTTATTAATAAGGAAATTGAGACTCAAGAAAGATTGTGACTTGCCCAGGGTTGCATAGCTAGTAGGTACCTGAGGCAAGATTTGAACTCAGGTCTTCATGACTCTATTGCTCGACCCTGCTGTCTATTCACAAAATGTTAAAAATTCATCTCCATCTTTAGTATCTTTGCATTGCTTGTCCCTCACATATGCGATGTCCTTTCTCCTCATTTTTTGGGGAAAATCTCAGGTTTTTTTAAAATCTTAATTCAGGAATCACCTTCTACACAAGCCCCAGATGATTATTTTGCCCTCTCTCCCCTTATCATCATCATCATCACCATCATCTTATGTAAAGGCAATAGGAACAGTTGCTTCATTTGATAGCTACCCAATCCAACTTTTAAAAGTCTAGGTAAGCAGCAGAACAATAAATTAAGACCTACTGTGTAGCAGTTGCCATTTTCTGAGGGGTAAATGTTCACATTGAAAACTTATCAATCGGTTCTCTTATGAACTGACCTTAGCACACTCTTAATTGTGCCCAAAGCAAGAAATTCATCAAGAGGATGAAAAATTGAACAGAGATTTTCAAGTGAATTTAGAGCTTATCTTGATAATCATTGCCTTTAGTTGAATATTAATATGGACAGAATGAGACAAAAATAATGTCAGGGAATATAGTTTGGGATTAAAAAAAGAAATCTTAGAGATAAAAGGGATGAAGGCTTATAGACTATTCATAAGTCCTTTGCCCATAGAATTGAGACAGAAGGTGCTAGACATGGTAGAATCAGTTGTTGTTATGTAGTGAGATTATTGATTGGCTAGGAATGTCAGTCAATAAGCATTTAATGAGAACCTATTATGTATCAGACACTGTGCTAAGCACTCTACATACAAAGAAAGACAAAAAGAGTTCTTGCTTTCTACAAGTTCAGGGGAATAGTCAAAGTAAGCACCAAATTAGAAGAAAGGGTAAAAGATAATATGTGATTATAGCAGCTCAAACATGATCTTTTTCAAATAAGATGTCTTCTGAAAAGAGAAAGGGAGGGAAGGAAAAGGAGAAAGAGAGAGAGAACTGAAAAAATATTCCCCCTCTCACTGTTTCTTAGGTAAATTTAATGGTTAATAACATGTAAAAGCCAATTTGTTTTCCAGAATAAATATTTTTATTAGATATTTTAAAATTTTATTTTATAGTATTTTTTCCAATTACATGTAAAGATAATTTTCAACATTCATTATTGTAAGAGTTTAAGTTCTAAATTTCTTTTCTCCCTCTCTCCTTTATTTTCCCTTTCCCCATGCTATATATAAATTATACATGTACATGCATTTTTAACATATTTTACATGAGTCATGTTGGCAAAGAAAAATTAGAACAAAAGAGATAAACCATGAGAGAAAAAAACAAAACAAAAGAAAAAAGGTGAAAACAGTTTCTTCAAGCCATATTTAGACTGTAGTTTTCTTTCTGGATGTTTTTGGCATTTTCTATCCGAAGTTTATTGGAATTGCCTGAGATCACCAAATGGCTGAGAAGAGCTAAGTCTATCACAGTTGATCATCACATAATCTTGCTGTTACTGTGTACAATGTTTTTCTGGTTCTGCTCACTTCACCCAGCATCAGTTCATGGAAGTCTTTCCAGGCTTTTCTGAAATCAGCTGTTCATCATTTCTTATAGAACAGTAATATCCATAACATTCATATACCTTAATTCAGCCATTCCCCAACTGATGGGCATCCACTCAGTTTCCAGTTTCTTGCCTCTATGAAAAGAGCTGCCACAAACATTCCCTTTCTCTCCTTTAAGATGTCTTTGGGATATAAGCCCAGTAATGGCACTGCTGGATCGAAGGATATTCACAGTTTTTAATATGAAATATAAAGCCAGCCTTGAAGGATACCATGACACAGTAGAGAAAACTGACTTTGGAATCGGGAAGATCTGGGTTCAAGTGTGGCTTCTGCTACCCACTGTCGGTGTGATGTTGGATTGAGAAGAGTTAGTCCCCTAGGTAATTATCAGAGTAGTTGCCAACCTGGATTGGCAAAAGAAGTCCCTCACGGGGAGATCCATAAAAAAATGAAATCATTGTAAAAAGAGTAATTAAAAGGACATCCCCCAAACCTGAAAGCAATCCTGGTCAGGAAGCAAAATTTTCCCTTGCTAAACCGTGAGCCATGGAAGTCAAGGACTACAGTAGTTGCAGGTTCAATTTGTTAAACATCCTGAAGGACCCTATAAAGCAATGTTCACTTTCCAATGAAAAGAACCTAAGAACTTGACATGAGATCCTATTAAATCAGATCATACCAAGAAGGATTCACTTGAGAGTGAAACAGGAAGTCAGAAAACAGAGATGAAGTAGAATGATATGCCAGTTTTTCATAGTGTTCTATTTTCATAGTGAAGACTTTGTAATCATTGCATTTGGTCCTTACCATCTTGGTGGAACCATGTGAGGAAGTACCATGCACTGTGTGAGGAAGTGTGAGTTGAAAGAATAATGGCTCCTGGAAAACTATACTGGAGATGTCACAAAGCAACAGTCATGCTGGTGCTGGGCTTTGAAAACATACCAGAGGAGATTTCAAAAGGAGAGACGAGATCATGGGTGACATTTTCTGCTAAATAAAAGGAGAGAGAGTGATAACAGCAATTACGGACCCCATGTAGGCAATATGTTGTTAATAGGCCATATTGCCTATCTTCATAGATACATATATATATATATATATATATATATATATATATATATATATATATATATATATATATATATATATATATATATATGGATATATAAATATATAAATATATCTCTATCTCTATCTCTATCTCTATCTCTATCTATCTATCTCTCTATCTATCTATCTATCTATCTATCTATCTAGATGATAGATAGATAGATAGTTTGGCAAAACAAATTCTCACAATACAATGTCATTTGGTTAGTTAATTAGTCAGTCAATAGACATTTATTAAATTCCTACTAGGTGTTGATTACTATGCTAAGTTCTGGGAATACAAAGAAAGAAAAAATGTTTCCACTTGCAGTCCCTTTTCACCAGAGAAATTTTTACTTGATCCTGGGTTTATTATATATAAAATAGTTATGCAAATCCATTGAGAATAAATCATAAAATTGTGACCCTCATTTTCAGCTACAAGACCCTCTGTGGGATTGTGACTAACAGTTTAAGAAGCTGGGACTTAGTCAACATGCAAACAAGTTTATATATAGGACAAATAGGATATAATCAATGGAGGAAAGGCACTACAATGAAAAGGGATTAGGACAGCTTCCTGTAGAGAGTCTCTTTTTACAAGTTCATCAACTCTCTAAAAATCTGGAAGTGAATGGAAGAATCTTCATTCTTTTAGATGGCTGGTTCTTCCTTTCTAAAATCTTCCAAAGTTCCTTTTCTCTGTTTATCATTGTTGTTTTCACTGTATAGATTGTTATCCTAGTTCTCTGATTATACTGCCTTTTGTTGAAAACTGTCCATCTCATCATTTCTAATGGTACAATAATATCCCGTTATATTTATATGCCACAATTCAGACATTCCCCCAAATAGGACAGCCCCTTATTTCCCAATTTTTGGCTGCCATGAAACTGGCTGCTATAAATATTTTTATCCCTATAGATTATTTTACCTTTCCTTTTGATTTCTTCAGAGTATAATCGAATTAGGTACAGATAGATAAAAGGCTATGCTTGATTTGGTAAATTTGAGGCCATAGTTCAGCAGAATGACTGAACCAATTCACAACTCCACTGACTTATGTATCTTTTCCTACAGTTACTCTAATACTTGTTATTTTCCTCATTTGTTATCTTGGTCACTCTGACAGATATCCGTTCGAAGCTCAAAGATGCTTTAATGTGCTCTCCTCTGTTTATAGTGATTTAGAGCATGTTTTCCCATATGATTGTGGATGGTTTAGATTTATTCCTTTGAAAACTGCTTCTTTATATCTTTTGACTATTCATTTAGTTTTTGAAGACTAGTTTTTAGTCCTCTAATATGAATAATTTTCTTATATATCTTGGAGGTGAGTTTTTTTTTTCAGAGAAATTTGTGGCAAATATTTTTTTCTCCCAGTTAACCATTTCCCTTCTAATTTTTACTACATTGAGTTTTCTTGTGCAAAAACTTAAAAAATTGTACATCCTAAACCTATCAGTTTTATCTCATATGATCTTCTCTAACACTTGTTCAGTCATGAATACTTTCTTTATTCCCTGGATCCAAAAAGTAGTTTCTTGCTTGTTCCTCTAATTTGCTTATGATGTGACCCTTAACATCTAGGTCATTTATCCATTGGCGACTTTTTTTTTTAGTGTTTGGTATGAGGTGTTATACCTAATTTTTGTCAAATAGTGTATCCTATTCTAGTAGATGGGTTTTTTGAACACTCTGTGGCTATGTGCTTCTCTATGTTCTAATTGGTTCCATTTTCAACCTTTTTCTCTCTTTAAACCAAATCATTTTGATGGTTCTTTCTTCCTAATGCAGCCTGAACTCTAATAACAAAAGGCATTTTCCTACTTTTTTCATTATTACCCTTAAAGATTCTTGATCTAATGACACTGGCCTTCCAACTGCTCTATGAACAGGACAATCCATCTTTAAGGTCTAGACATTTTCTGGGACTGTCCTCAATGCTTGGAATGCTTTTCCTCTTTATCTCCTGCCTACTGACTCCTCTGGTTTTTTTTTAAGTCCCAATTAAAACCCCATCTTCTGCAGAAACTCTTTCTTAAGCTCTATTTATTCTAAAGCCTTTCTTTTGCTATTTCTTTTCTATTTACTATGTATATATGTATGTATGTATGTATGTATCTATCTATCTATAATGTAGCTAACTTTGTATATATTTGTTTGTGCACCATGTCCCCCCATTAGACAGTAAGCTTTTAGAGGGCAGAGATTACCTTTTGCTTCTTTTTGTATCTTCAGAATTTAGCAGGGAACCTGGCACATAGAAGGCACTTAATAAATGTTTATTGATTAAATGACCTTTTACTCTATGAAAAATGTATGATTATTATTTTTAGGTCCATAAAACATTCTTTTGGGAATCTGATTTGCACATTGCTGAATAAATAAATCGATTCAGGCAATGTTTGTTTATTTTAAATAAATGTTTGACTCAATAGAACAAAGTACAACTATGAAAACCCCTTCCTTTCCAGGCAAGATGGTCACTATGCATACCTTAAAATTACCCAAGATCATGTGAAATATAATGATAGGCTTAGGTTTGTTGAAAGGACATCAAACAAGGTATAAAATAAGGTAAAAGGCCAATTATTATTTTCCTTCTTCAAATAAAGCTAGATTTATGGATGATGAATTGTATAGAAGAATTTCTTGTTGACAGTAGGGTTCTCAAAAAGCTCCTGTTTGTTCAGGAATCCACATGACTTGCACCGAGTTCCAAGCCCTTTACAATCCCTTGGCCTAACTGTAATCTTTACAAATGTGAAAGAAACTATTCTTTATCCACTAGAGAAATAGTGTGTAAAAATGCACATTAGTCAAGAAATGCAACTGGAAGGGATGGGCTGTTGAGTTAACTCATTAAACATTTCATAAATGCTCTCTCTGTCTCTGTTTCTTGATTCTCTGTCTGTCTGTCTCTCTTGCTCTCCTCTTTTTCTCTCTTCTTTGTCTCTTTCTCTTCTTTCCTCTTCTTCCTCCTCTTCTTTTCCTCTCTTTCCCCTCTCTCTTCCTCCTTTTTATCTGTCTCTGTCTCTCCACATATGTATCTTGTATAGAGATTTTGGTTTAATCTCATGAATTGAAATTCATTTGAGTAAATGCTTAAGCATCTGCTACATCCAAAGCAGCATGAACACAAAGCCAAAACTAAATCATCCCCATACCCTCAAGGAGCTTACTTCTGTTAGAACAGATGAATAATTAGCAAGGCCTTCAACAGAATAGCAAATGAAAAGATTGGAATAGTTCATAATGATGAAAATGCTCAGAATTTTTAATGATAAGAAATTGCAAGTCTTTTTCAACAACAATATTGTTTGAGTAATAGTATTTAGCTGCCAAATGTGGGAAATAATGATTTTGGAAGAAGCAAAAACTGTGAGTAAAACAAAATCAATGGAAAGATACATAGAAGGTGACCATAAATAGACAACATCGACTGGCTTGGCAGAAATGGCTTAAAATACAAATATTGAACAAGGGAAACACAAGGTAGAAGAGAAACTTGTTCAAATTTCCAATAGATTCAAGGCAATGGGAAGACTCACTAACATGATCTCAAGAATTGGGGCAATTGAGCCTTTATCTACAGCTGAGATAAAAATAGGCCTTTGCTGAAGAATAGGACAATGAAGTAGAGGTTCCAAATTTTGCCACTCTCAATTAAGTGCTACAGAAGCAATTGAGTGTGTCATTGAATGGTACCTGCCAAGGACTTGTCCAGATGGAGATGCTGAATGAGTAAAGAAGACAGTGGTCAGTATGTACATTCAGAAAAGAAACAAGTAAAAAATACTTTCTGATGGATTTTTCTAATTTTACAAAATTAAATTATGCTCTTTAGTTAACAAAAATTATATTACGGAGTATAGGTATATCAGTTGTTTAATTATCTGCAGTAAATTCTGAACCACTAAATGTATTTGTTTCCAAATTTTCCTTAAATCATTTAGTAAATCATTCTCTAAACCTACCTCTGGTAATGATCTCCAGGGGCCAATTATCCAGAAAAGGGGAATAAATTTGAAATGCATAAAACTTTTCCCATAGTATTTTGGGTCTCAGCTTTCTGGTAGAAGGAATACCAAGAGAACCATGAGTACTACGTTCTGTTCTGAGTTTGCCAGTGGGATAAACTGGGACACACTAGAAAGTGCATCAGAATTGGAGTCAATGAACTTGAATGATTCTTTTGAACTCTGATTCTTTTTTTGACCTTTCACCTGTTTGATATTGGGCAAGTCTGTGAAGAAAAACATAAGGGAAGTGTCATGATTTTTCCCATTTATCTTAATTCTCACAACTAACTAGCACAATAACTAACATTTGCAAAATGCTTTATTGCCATTGTCTCATTTGACCCTCCCAAGAACCCAAGAGATAGGTTAGTATTAATTATGAATATTAATTAATTAATGCTAATAAATTACTATTATTTTCATTTTACAGATGAGTAAAACTGAGGCTCAAAAAGTTTTTTTTTAGTGAATTGCTCAAGATCATAGCTAGTAAGTATTTAAGGCACAATTTGGAAGGGGAGATGGCAATAAGCATATATATTGTTTGCTACTCTAGTCCAGCCTCTGTACTAAGTGCTTTACAAATATCTCATTTCATTCTCTTAACAAACCGCTGAATTTAAGGACTGTTAATGTTGCTATCATACAGTTGAGGAAGCTGAGGCAAACGGGTTGTGACTTATCAAGATCACACAGTAAATGTCTGAGACTGGAATTGAATTCAGGTCTTTCAGACTCCAGACCCAGCACTCCATCCATTGAGCCACCTTACCTTACTTTTTATTTTTTTTTAGCACAGTCCTCTGTCCACCCAGCATCGCACCAGGAATCAGGAAGATTTCAGTTCAAATTGTGCCTCAGATGTTTAGTAACTCTGAGCTTTAATTTCCTCATCCATCAAATGAGGTTGTGGAACTCAATGAACCTAGTTCTAAATTTTCTGCTCTGAGTTCATTCTGCACTTTGCACACCTCTGTCACAGGCTCACCATTTCATTAACAAATCATTCCACTTTAATAATGCATTTTATTTCATATTAATTATACATTTTAAATCAGAATGTAATTATGTTTTAGCTTCACGAGCTATTCGTTTTTAATGAGTACTGAGTTAATTAGTGAGACCAGTCTTTTTGGAGACTGCATCTGTTCTGCAACATTCGCTTCAGTATTCATTATTTTAAGACAGCAATTCTCTTTTTCAAAAATATTTAGAGAAGGAAATGAATAATTACTCTGTGCCAGTAGATAGCTAAGTTTCCAAGTGCAAGTCAATTGGAAAATATGCATGCCGGGCACAGATACACCTGGGAAGTTACTGAATGTTTAATTATGAATATGTAAAAAATCTTCTTGTTAAATGGTACCATTTTTGTTTCATTTCCCCAAACTATTAAAAATCTATTTTAAGAATGTCCTCTTTTTGCTTTCCTATCCACAGTTAAATGGCTTAGTGGACAGAGCACTCAACTTGGAGTCAGGAAGAGAGGCATTCGAATGGTGCCTCAGACAGTAGCTATTGATCTTATGAAAGTCACTTAATATCACTTGTTTCCTTATCTCCAAAATGGGTTAATAAAAGCACTTACCTCCAGGGGTACCATAAGGAACAAATGAGCTAATGTATATAATTCACTTTGAAAACCTTAAAACTCTTTAAATATTAGCACTTTCCCTTTCTTTCTTTTCTCTTTCTTTCTTGTTCTTTTTCCTCCTTTCCCTTCCTCCCCTCCTCCCTCTCTTCCTCCATTCCCTCCCTCCAGTTTCTCTTCCTTCTCTTTTTCCTTTTCCCCCCTCCCCCTTCCTCTTCCTTCTTCCTTCTTTTTCTTTTTTCTCCTCCTCCTCCTTTTCTTCTCCCTCCTCCTCCTCCTCTTCCTCTCTCCATCCTCTTCCTCTTCTTCCTCCTCTTCATCTTCTTCCTCCTCCTCTTCTTCTTCCTCCTCCTCCTCTTCTTTTTCCTCCTCTTCCTCCTCTTCTCTTCTTCCTCCTTTGCTTTCCTTCTTCTTTCTTTTTTTTCTTTCTTATTTCTTCTTCTTCATCTTTTGTTTTCTTCTTTTTCTTCTGTCTTTTTTCTCCTCCTTTTCCTCCTCCTCTTTCTTCTTCTTTTCCTCTGGCTCTTTCTCCTCTTCTTTTTTCTTCCCTGGGTATCTATTCAAGTGGACATTTAGAAAGTAAGGGACTTTTCTTGGCCAAAGCCACATATACCACACTTGATTGTGATGGGGTTCTCAGTGTCTGTATTAGTGGAGAGCAACCACCAAGTGATCTAACTATGCAGATAAAAGCTTTGAATGTGGACCTGGCCCCAGATTGAATGTCTATCATTGGAGGACCAGTCTAGCTAAGTTGAGAAAGGCTCATCACTAGGAACTGGAGTACCATGCAATATCTTTGTTTTAGACACAGCAATCCATGACTATCTATTAATGTGTAGAAGTGCTTTGAATGTCAACCTTGGAGGTAATATCCAAACTGATGAAATCGCAGTTCTTTTCAAGCATTGAAAGAAATTCTGCAGCTTTAAATTGTATGATTCCCCAATATAACATATTGCCCATAAACACTTATTAGGTGTCTATTATGGGCGATAAATTATATTGAATGAATGAAAAATTCAGCTCCCTCAGCCCATGCAACTTTATTTTCAGCCCAGTCATTTTCCTGTTTCTAATCCTGTCAACTGGACTTCCAGAGATCAGGCCCAGGGGAACTAAGTCAATCAGCTGTGAACTCCCAGAAGTCATGCATTCTTATTTTCGTCTTAGTACTTTCTGCTCTGTAACTGTGAAATTCAGTCCACTCTACCATTGCTGCTGGAAAAGAAATATTGAAGGAGATGTTACCCACCAGTTCTGTGACTTCCTGGACCAAAAACCCTTCCTAGGATATTTCTTCCTGCATTTTGTTTTTCCTTTAAATATGAACTCATTGAAAGCAAGGACTTACTTATTTTGGTCTTGTATCTCTGTTGCTTAACACAGTGCAGTACCAAGGTAAATCCATCAATTTTTTTTATTCATTCATTCATTCCAATGTTTTTCATTTAAAGGACATGGGAGAATATTGTGATAGTAGGTGCAAGTTGGAAGCTCTTATATCTTCCTAAGGCTTGCATGCATCACCCAGATCCTAGTATTATATCTGGTACCTTTCCCCTGGACCAGTAAACACTCTATGGCTAAACATCTGATCAAAGGGAGCTTGAACCAACTCTTCCTTGCGCACAATTCTTTTGTCTAGTCACTCTATTTAAACCACAGCCCCTCTCCCCCAGACAGGTAGATTTTCCCCACTTTAACAGAAGTTAATCTGTGTGAAACAGACTTTGCATTTCTTGGTTTGAAAATTGATTGGGAAGGGAGGAGTTGTAACTATTTAGATTCATCTAGTGATTGCTATTTTCCCTCTAGGGATTCTTCAAGAAAAACTATGCCCACAAACCATCCAAGAATATGTTCTCAAAGGAGTTATCAGAATTTAAGACTAAGACATAGGACCTAAAGTGGAGTTTATTGAATGAATACATCTTTTTTTTTCTTAGAAATTTCTTTTCTTCTTCCCTTCTATTCAGGGCCCTTACTATTTATTGCTCCAGTTTATTTAAATGTCCTAAGCAGAAGTCATCGAGGTACAGGCAAATGGAGTTGGACTTGTTGTCGGATGATCTGGGTTGAAATACTGGATGTACCACTCACCGATTTGTGTCCTTAGACCATTTGAATATGGAGCTGGCAATAGATTGAATGTGTGTCCCATTTCACGGATTTGGGCCCGATGGTCCCAGATTAAGAACTCATGATTCTAGTCCAACAGTCTTATTGTACAGATGTGAAATCCAAGACCTAGAGAAAGGGCCCAAGAACTCACAGGGAGTAAAGAACTGAGATTTGAACCCATTTTCTCTAGTTCCAAATCCAGTACCATAAGATTATGCTTATGCTTCTTGATTTCACAATGATCCAACTCTACCCAGTACCAGATGTTGATTTGACTGTAAGAGAAGGAAATGAGGATGTGAAAGATTTAGTCACATTTAACCAAGAATATCCTTTAGAGAACTTTTTCCTCAAAATTAAAAAAAAATCTCATCCTTAGGCTGTAGAGCAGAGAATAGTTGGTATGAGGCTTTTGTTGGCAACTGGACAATTAGAACTTATTGTTCTGCTCTACTGTGCTTTAAACTGAGTGGGTCAAACTCCCAGCCCAGCACTTGGGTGAGCATATGGTGATAAGCTTTTATAAGTCCTACCTGCTGGAGCTGGACCATTCATCCTGTCTGGCAAATGGCTAAGAAATTAAGTGACAGTTATGCATTTGAATTTCAATAGTTTATGGAATATGTGGCCATTGTTAATATAACCTTTAGATTTTGGGAAGCAGCCAATTCCCTCTCCCTGAAAGCGCTACCCACTTCTGGCCTCAGTGTGAGAGGGGAGATTAGACAATAGCAAAGAAGCTAAGAAAAGGTAATTTAAGGTGATTGAAGAACACCATAGTCAAAATAATAATAGTTAGACTTTTTTTTTTTTGCTAAAGCAGTTGGAGTTAAGTGACTTGCCCAGGGTTACACAGCCAGAAAATGTTAAGTGTCTGAGATTAGGTTTGAACTCAGGTCCTCCTGATTTCAGGGCTGATGCTCTATTCACTGAGCCACCTAGCTGCCCCAGTAGTTAGACTTTTATAACATTTTAAACCTTGCAAGTGCTTTGTATATATATTTTAATATTCACAAGACCCTAGAAGGCATCATTGTTCCCATTTATGGATGAGGAATCAGAAGCTTGTCTGTTAACATTGTATTCCTTTCAATAGATTATAAAATGCTCAAGGACACATATTCCCTTAATTTTGTATTTGTATCCCCAGTTCCTAGGTTAAGTGGTTTGCCTGAGGTCAGATAGTCAAGTATCTGAGTAGAATCTTCCCAATTCTAAGTTCAATGCTCTCTCTACTATGCCAGAAAGAGCAGACTATGTCCCAGATATACCAGAGCTATATTTGAAGCCAGATGACCTGAGTCTAAATCTTGGTCTGCTTCTGCTAATTATCACCTGTGACCTTGACCATGAGCAAACCACTTACTGTTTCTTTGTCTTAGTTTCTTCTTCTGTAAGAAGATTGGTTGGCTTAGGAAATCCTTGAGATTCATTGCAGTTTTCAGTTTTGTGATGTTCTGATAAAATTGGGAAGGAAAAAACATGGACAAAAATGGGTTAAAACTCCCATTAAGTGAAGAAGAGAACTCTTCAGAGGATCTCATATATTCATTCTAGCTTTATATTAAATGTGGATTATAATAAGCATATTATTTCAAGGATACAGGGGGAGATATGAATCAATCAATCAATCAATAAGCATTTATTAAGCACCATATCCTTTATTCCTGAGCCTGAGATATTGGCCCAATGTGAACAGGAGGAAGGCAACTTTAATTGTGTCCATAGGAATGCAAAAGTAGCAGAAATCACATTGAAATAAACAGTTGATAAATTGAATCATCAATACGCTAAGCAGATAGTATTAAACTAGGATTGTTGTCTTCTTTTTCCTTCCCCCTCCCAAACTGCCCACTGGAACTCGGATTGAGGATGCACAAGATGATGTTAGTGGAAACCAGTGAAAATATCATGAAGAAAAACAAAAACATAGATGGAGCATCTAAGGCTAATGTTTGAGTGACACTTGGGGATGAGTTAATTGAAGAATGATATTTTTCAGGCATCATGAGGTTGAAAGTAGAGTAAAATGTGACTTTCTGAATTTTACAGGATTTATGCTATGTTGATTCTGATAATTTTGATCCCATAACTTCTCTGTGCGTTATATAACATATTTAGATACATCCAAATTTCTTCTCTATCACTTCCAACTGTGGAAATCCAGAGTGGATAAATAGTTATTGAGAACATTTCTGAAATCAGTCTCTCAATTTGTCTCAGAGGTTATAATTTCTGATGTGGCCATGTTCTTAGGGAGAGGGGAAAAAGAAAAGCATTAGTTAAACAGAGTTTCGCATATGTGTTACCCAACTTACAACTCTACAATCCAACCAATATGGTCTTGCTGTGCCTCCTATAGGGTTCCACATCTCTTATCTTTTCTGCCTTTGCTCTGGCCATTCCCTTTGATTAGAATGCATCCCTTCACTTTTGTTTCAGAGAACCCCTTTCTTTCAAGACTCAGTTCAAAATCTTATATGAAATCTTTCCTGATTCCTTGGAGTATTAATGTTCTCTCTCTCCAAACTTCCATTGTATTCATCTCAAATTTATTCTTTGTAACTTATAGAGCGACAACAGAAATGACATCAACACCTTCTATAATAATTTTATCTAGAAGTTAAAGCAGTATAAATTAATTGCTACAACAAAGAGCCCCCAAATGGCCCTAGTCAGCAAACATTTGATTCATTTGCCAAATGGAGAAGAGATGACTGCCAAAAGCAAGGCCAGGTTAGCATATAAATTCATTTAAAAAAATCTTACAAAGAATCATGATGGATGGTTATAAACAGTTTTGTTTCATAAATCAGAGAGGTATTAAAGAGTAAAAGCAATATAATCTTGGGAAGTTATGAAACTAATCAAAGTCATTCCAAGGGCATATAAGAATGAAAATAGAAAGAAGGCTACAATCTTGAGAAAAATGGAAAAGACGTGCAAAAAATTATTACAAGAAACTGTTTTCTCTATCAAGGATAATGAAACCACAATACTTTGACCTAACATCACAATCCTGTGGTATTATAAAAGAGCAAAAAATTGACACTAAAGACAACAGAGACAGAAAAAGCATAAAGGTTGGATTGAATACATGTAGAGGAGATCCATGTGAGATAATATAGTTGTGAAGTTCATTTTCAAGTAACTAAAGGAGGGGAAGGTACCAAAGGAATAGAAAAAAATCTTATTCCTGATTCATACTACCAAGATGACTGAGAAAACATAGTTAGCTACTCACCCTATAACTTCTCTGTTTTATATAAAACCTTTATGAGGATCGTCTACTCACAAATGAAAGCATCTTGAAGCTTTGTAAAACAATATATAATAATGGGTCACATCTTCACCATTTCACAATCAACTGAAATATATAGGGAATAGGTGATTCCATTGTTCTAATAAATCCTATGAAAAAGCATTTGACTTAGTAAGACAAAATACTGCCATATAGGTTCAGTTCTAGCAAGGTATTGCTCATCATATCAAGTTTATTTAGGATTCTTTGGAAGATGTAAAAGCAGAAATAATTATATTAAATGACCCTTTGATAATAAACATCAGGTAAAATGTCTTACATTTTACTAAATGTCTCACTAAAAATATTTGCCAGTATTTTGGAAGAAATTCATAAAAAAGTCTAGGTCAAGAGGAGGGATATTCTGTGGATAGTAAAACCCTCCAGATTCTCTTCTTTGTGGATGACACTATGTTTATTTCTTGAAGGCCCAAGATGTTGCAAAGTTTCCTGGAAAAGACCTGTAATTACTCCAAGGAATTTGGCTGGGCCATCCACACAGGAAAGACCAAATGGATGAAGAATGTTTGTTGCTCAGATGTCAACATGCATAGGAATAGACTTCCCATAGAAATTGTCCAATAGTTGTATTTCTGGAACAGTAAATATGGCATGAATATACAATACAGGCAATACAGATGAATAATAAGCAAACTGGAGTGAGAATTTAAAATGAAGAGGAGAGTGGACTAGATTGTTTGAAATTGTAAAGCCCTTTTATTGACCTCAAGCAGTACTGACCACTAGAGCAAAGGCCCATTTTTTGTCACCAGTTGTACTCCTTGGACTGAATTCTACCATGATGATGTCCATATTGTGACTTTCATAAATACCCTCAGTACCCTTTGTGTCTCTTATTGTAGGCTGGAGGATGGAGAAAAGAACTCCTACCAAAGTCTCAATTTTAAAAGAGCTAACAAGTCAATGAATTATTCGTTTCCATCAGCTGTACTCCTTTGGATTTAATTCTATCATATCCTGGTGGAATTCCACCATGTACTGCTTTCTCCTTTTTAGATATTTTTGTGTATGTTGCCTTCTCCCATTAGATAGTAAGCTCCTTGAGGTCATGGATTAGCTTTTTTCTCCCTTTATTTTTATCCCCAGTGCTTAGCACAGTGGTTGGCACATTAACAAATGTCGAATGAATCAAATTTTCCATACAAGCATTTTACCAGTATTATTATTGGATAAGAAGCCCTAGAAAATAGATATCTATATAAATTCCTTCATTCTCCAAGGATCTGACAGGTAAATTATCCCTTATTCTCCTAAATTGCTTATGGCAACTTACCTTTTATGCCGAAATCATTTACCCATTCTTCATGAAGATTTTATATAAAATGGATAACAGACACATAAGCAAGCAACTAATTATGTTCTCTCAGTCATCTTTGTGGTATCAATAAGGAATAAGACTTTTTTTCCTATTCCTTTGGTACCTTCCTCTCCTTTGGTTGCTTTTCTTCAACTTTCTGCTGCCATGGAAACTGCTACTCTCTTCATATTTTATAGAATACTCTAAAGCTTGACCCATCCCTTTTCTTCTATGAAGACTTCCAGGACTTAGAGTCAGAGCCACTTAGACAAAGACTCCAGTAAATTCAAAGATGTTTGAATTGATGAGCATCCTGGTTATTGAGGCTATCTTTTCATCCAAATCATACATATACTTATTTTACCTTTTTGTTATATGTTCTCTACTAGAATGTCATCTCTCTGAGGGCAAGGACTTAATTTTTGTCCTTATATTTCTAGCACTGAGCATAATGTTTTGCACAAAATAAATGCTTAATAAGTTGAATTGGATCTGAGATTAAATGGCATTGGATGTACGATGGTTGTGGTATATTTTCATAATAGGGGATCTTGAGAAATCCCCATTGGGTGTCCATCTTTCCTATGAGTTGGGCTTTTCTGGGGCTTCTTGCAGGTCCAGTGTTGGTTATCTTCTTGTTTTGGGCCCCTCTTAAAAGATGACCTACATCATTAGAAATGATATTTTGCAAGTACATAGCTGAAATTCTCTATCCAGTTGGGAATCCAAGTAATATGTAGGAAAAGTAAATGCTATAGAGGCTATGACCCTTGTGAGGTAATTGAGTAACTTTTCATTCTGGGTTGACTCGTAGGCTACTACATGAAGCAATTCATCCATCCAGAGGTTAAGTTCATCATTTCTGCAATGAGTGAGATAAATAATCAGAATGTCAATTTCTGAAACGGATAGCTGTATGTGTACACTCAAAACTAGATTGAAAAAATATAGATTGTCTTTATTTAGTTTCATTTTGTGCAAATTTAGTTAAAGCTGTGAAAAATGTGTATTCTCTTCATCAGGGCATGCATGAGCTATATTGAAAAACAGCTATGATAATTAACCTTGAAAACTTCCAATAATTTAGAGGGATCAGCATTTCCCTGATTTCAGATACTCATCCTCAGACATTAGCATCCTATGCAGGATACTTCTAGGTCCCAGGATTTTCTATCTTAAAACATAAATGATCAGCTTTTTCATATGTTCCAAGTTACATAACTACTTGCAAAGAATCAAATATACTAAAAGACATTTACTCAATTCTTTTAGATTAATAGGTCAAGAGAAATGTATTGAGAAGATTTTCATTTCCAACATAAGAAAATATAATGATTCAAAGAAATTCAATCAATCAAACATTTAGTTGCCTACTTTGCAAACCACAATTGCAAGTCACTTGACCTATTTGCTTCAGTTTCCACATTGATAAAATGTGTTGGAGAAGGAAATGGCAAATCAGTATCTCCAGTATCTTTGCCAAGAAATTCCCAGAGTCAAGAAAAATTGGGGCACAAGTGAAAACAACTGAACAACTATGTGCAACATTGGGAATATGAAGATAAATAGAAACAATCTCTGCCTCAAGGAATTTATACTAGGGAGGGACAAAACATGGACATATTAATAATTATGAAGTATGGATAAAGTTATACAAAATCATTTTAGGAGATAGGGAGAGAGAGAGAGAGAGAGAGAGAGAGAGAGAGAGAGAGAGAGAGAGAGAGAGAGAGAGAGACAGAGGCAGAGAAAGAAGAGAAGGAGAGAGAAGGGGGGAGAGGGAGAGAGACAGACAGACAGACAGACTAGTAAGGGGAAAGGGGAGGTGAGAGAAAGAGTTATGTTAAAGGTAAAAAAGGTGGTACCTAGAGGGTGTTATGAAGGAATGGTAGTCATTCTTTGAGGAGATGAGGAGGACAGAATTCTGGGCATGTGAAACCCCTAAGGCGAAGGTATGTTTGCAATGTTGTGTATGAGAAAGTTACAAGTTCAGTTTTTGGGACTGTGTAGGATTATGAAACAAGATTACTCCTTGCTCTTCCCTCTGGATTTGAAGTGGGGCCATTGTGTTGTGCAAAGTATGCTGGATTGGGAACCAGAGATCCTGGATTCAAATTGCCGAGGATGGCCAAATCATATCACTTCTATGGCCTTTAGTTTCCTCATCTATAAAAAGTAGGGCTTGGAAAAGATGATCTCTAAAGTCACTTTTAGCTTTAAATTGTAATCCCAACCCATTTGGAATGTTGGCTAGACAAGAGGACCTGGGTGCAAATCCTCCCTTTTATGCCTATTGGCTGCAGAACTCCATGTCACACTCACTCTGGGCCTGAATTTCTTTGTCTCTCAAATGAAAGAGCTGGGCTGAATGACCTTCTATGACCTTTCTAATATCACCGTTATGATTTTATGCTCCTAAGACAAATCTCTTTTTTGGATTGAACCTCCTATCTGGTCCTTTCTGCTACAGCAAACATTGAATAATATTCTGTGTAATACTATTGATTCTCAAGGCTCATATAAAATAATAGCTTAAAAGGTTGAAAAAACCCCAGCCATATGAGCAGCAGGTCTGATTTTTCTCCATCAGTGTTTTAAATGAATATATTTCTTAAGGCCATCACGGTTGGTGAATTGAATGCATGTAATGCCTTAGAAGATTTATTTTTCCCATTAGACTTTCTATCATGGGCAAATAAAACGATGCTGGTATACTCACTGCTTCTTTTTATGTTTCTGGAGGAAATAAACTAATGCATAATGTTAGCTCTTAGCACAATCATAGACACTTAGGCAATTAAAGGAGAGACTTGCAAGGCCCTTAACAAAATTAATATTGACCTTAGGAAAGTAAGTTGAAATGAAATGGTTATTTATTTTGCATCTTCCTTTGAAATCTGAGAAAACAATATGTAAGACACAGAACTGTAGAATGTCAGAGATGGAAGGATCCTCAAAAGTCCTCTTGTCCAGCTCTTCATTTTCCAGACATGAGCGAATGATCTCTCCTTGGAGTCCTCATTCCATACTATAGGATAGGGCAGGATAAGAAATAAAGACGAATAAAGAATAAATGTTTTCAGTGTCTCAAAAGGAAGCTCTTTAATAGAACAAGTAGATAGACCCTTTCTATTCAGTTTATATTCCCGTAGAGTTGCTTAAAGCATTAAGAGGTTAATTAACTTGCCTAACATCACATTGCCAGGCTGTATCAGGGTCAAGACATATGGAAAGGCAGTGTGACCAAAATGAGGCTGTCTAAAGAGTTAGGAAGCCTTGAAACATCACTGAAGAAAATTGTGCATTTTTACAAATTTTATCTGATCTTTATATGTCACGGACTTTCCTTCCCAAGGAGGTCCACCTACTGGTGAAATCACTTGTCTAGTTCCTATCCCTATACCCACGTTATTTCTTTCCCCAGACAAAATAGAAGTTACTTGTGAGTGTGAAGGTCAATGGCACTTATTGTGTCTCCAAAGCCAATTCTTTATCCATTCTGCTACACTGCCTCTAAAGACAAACTGCTTAGTAAAATCTTGTGAAATCTGGTAGAAATATTGACATATTCATGTCGGTCAATAACGAGCATTTATGAAGTGCCTGCAATGTGGCAGGCAGAGCAGTTAGTTGGTGCAGTTGGTGAGTTAGGGGATGTGAAGACTTTCTCAAAACAAAAAAGTAGGGGAGAAAAATAAGGTTCATTATCCAGGAGCTGTGGAGTGCTTAGGGCTTGGTTAGATGCTAAGGTCATCCACTATATCCCAGGGTATTGCCACAATGATCTTGGCTTTTGTCTCGCCACTGGACTTTGATGACTTTGGAAAAGAGAATAGGCTGAGGACTTTGGGAATTTCTGTCTCACGGGAAAGTCAAGACATCAGTTCATAATTTCATTGGTCCTTTCTGAAAATGAAGGATGAACAACAACAACAAATGGGCACAAATTTCAGCATATTCCTGAATCATCTTGTAAACACTGCTTGAGCAACTCATGAGTGTAGTAGAAGGCTCAGGAAAAAAAATCTTATTAGAATGGAGACGTTGTGACTATTGGGGAAGAAGAAAAAAGAAGAAGAAGAAAGAAGAAGGAAGAAGAAGGAAGAGGAAGAAGAGGAGGAAGAAGAAGGAAGAAGAAGAGGAAGAAGAAGAAGGAAGAAGGAAGAAGAAAAAGAAAGAAGAGGAAGAAGGAAGAAAAAGAAAGAAGAGGAAGAAGGAAGAAGAAGAAAGAAGGAAGAAGAAGGAAGAAGAAAAAGAAGGAAGAAGAAAAACAAACAAGAATAACTGGCATATAAGTTTGAAGGTTTGGGGGCAGCTAGGTGGCGCAGTGGATAGAGCACCAGCCTTGAATTCAGGAGGACCTGAGTTCAAATCTGGTCTCAGACACTTAACACTCCCTAGCTGTGTGACCCTGGGCAAGTCACTTAACCCCAGCCTGGGGGGGGGGGAGTTTGAAGGTTTGTCAAGTGCTTTATATACATTATTTTATTTGAGCCTCAAAACATCTCTATGCAAATGATAGTAAAACTGTAAGGTTTGGTCCCTATTCTTAGGCCCATATAGGTACAAGTTTTTACCTTGATAGAATGTGAGGTGTTGAAAGCAGGTCCATTTTATTTTGTCTTAGTGTATCCACATAGCCTCTTGTACATAAAAGACATCTAATCAATGAAGATTTAATTGAATTGTTTTAATTGAGGTTGTTGGTCTTGGAATTACCCTCATTTTACAGATGAGGAAACAACCTCAGAGAGGTTGAATAGTTCACTGTGGGTCACACTGTAAGTCCCAGAGGCAGGATTTGAACTCAAGTTTTCTTGACCTTAAGCCTCAGAACTCTGTCCACTAGGCCATACTTTTAGTGAAAAGTGAAGGAGAAACAAAACAAAGGGAGGAGAAAATAAGGGGGAAGGTTAGGGAAGTATTTTGGGCTGTGTTACAGCTGTTTATCTGTCCAGATTTCTGAAAAATTATGCCAGCTTGCAAATTAAAAATGTTAATTTTGAAGAAAAATAAAAAATTAGGCAAGAGTTGAATGGGACCTTAGAGACCACCTAATTCATTACCCCCTTTTAAAGGGAAAAAAAACTCTAGAAATTTCTATTAATGACATGCCCAAAGTCACATAAACTTTCAGAACTGGCACTTGGCCCTTCCTTATTCTTCCTTATCTCATACTTGTGCCCTTGGTCAAAGTAACAGAATGACAATGAAAAATGAATGTGTAGGACATTTTTCTAGCTTTAAAGAAATGAAACCAAGGTTAGAATCTTGTGACCTGGTTGTTGCTACTGGATCACACATCAGCCCCTGGTCTTTGTGGAGAACAAGACGCCTTCCCCTGGGATCTTCAGACACATAATGCTGAGCAACAAAGTGAGAAAGGTTACAAAGAAGAACATGTCAAGTACTTTGTGGAAACAGAAATATTTATGGGAGTAGGAAGGGAGAAAGGATGACTTCCTGCCAGGCGCTATAGGAGGATAGCTTTATAGAAGACATGGTCCCTTCATTTTTCCAAAATTTTCTTTCCTCATTGATAAAATGCTTGAGTTACAGCAGATCAGAGGTAGAATTATATAGTGGGTACAGAGCTAGACTTGGAAGTAGGAAAATTTGGATTCATATTTTATCTCTGATACTTACTAGCTGTGTGACTTTGGACAAATCACCCAATATCTGAGTCTCAGTTACTCATCTGTAAGATAGAGATTCTTGGAACTATACTACCTAAATCATGATCTTGTGATTTTCAAATGAGATAATGTTTATGAAAAATAACATCATAAAGAAAGGGAATAAGGAAAAAATACTTTTCAGGTCCATGGATAAGGGAAAGATTTCATGATTAAGCAAGAAACAGAGAGGATCTCTGAAGATAAACTGGGCAATACAAGTATGTAAAACTGAAAAAGTTTTGGACAAACACAACTAATGCAGCTTAAAATTAGAAGGGAAAGTATTAGCTGGAGAAAAATCTTTCTGGCGAGTTTCTCTGATAAAGGCTTAAATTCCAAGACATATAAGAAATTGGCTCAAACTTTTTTCTATTAATTTTATAATTATAATTTTTTGACAGTACATATGCATGGGTAATTTTTTTTTACATTATCCCTTATATTCATTTTTCCAAATTTTCTCCTCCCTCCTTTTACTCCCTCTCCTAGATGACAGGCTGTCCCATACATTTTACATGTGTTATAGTATATCCTAGATACAATATATGTGTGTAAATCCTATTTTCTTGTTGCACGGTAAGAATTGGATTCCGAAGGTATAAGTAACCTGGGTAGAAAGACAATAGTGCAATGACTCAAATTTTTAAAAAATTAGGGCCATATTCTAATTGATAAATGATCAAAAGATTTGAACAGGTAAGTCTTCAAAGGAAGAAATCCAAGCTATCAATAACTTTATGAAAAAATACTCTAAATAATTAATACTAAGATAAATGAAAATTATAGTGAAGTAACTTATACTTTTTGCCTATTAGATTGGCAGATAGCAAAAAAGAAAAAATATTGTTGGAGTACCTTTCAGATAGTAGGCACACTGATGGATTATTGGTGGAATTGTTTGTTGATCTGGTCATTTTGGAAAGCAATTTGGAATTATGACCTAAAGTCACTAAACTATTCAACCCTTTGATCCAGTGAAATTTCTACTAGACTTTTACTCCAAAGAAATCAAAGGAGGGAAAAGACTCAATATATACAAATACTTTTAAGACTTCAGTTCTTTTTTTTTCTTTTCTTTTTTTTTTAACTTCTGTTTTCCCCTATATTTCTTCTGTGTCTTGTTATCTCAACCTGTAATGTGGCTCCTATTCTTCAGCCATCTCATTCCTTTGCCCTCATGCTCCTTCCCATTCTTGGATTGATAACGCCTTCCTGAAACCTTCATTCTGACAGACTTTCAAGGCCAAACCCAAACTCATGCCTTAATCCTCTGTTGACTTCAGGCTTGACTCGCCAGACATCTTCAACCCCTGCTTTTTATAACTATCTTTTCCCCTCCTATTGGACCTATCATTGTTCAATTAGAACAAGATTGCTTTTGGTTTGAATAGTTATTTTTAAAAAATAGTTATTTAAAAAAGTATTTTTGTGGGGGGCAGTTAGATGGCGCAGTGGATAGACCACCAGCCTTAGAGGCAGTTCAGCCTCAGACACTTTTAACTCTTATTAACTGTGTGACCCTAGGCAAGTCACGTAGCCCCAATTGCCTTGGAAAAAAAAAAGTTTTCTTTCTCTTTCACAATATGGGGTGAGAGGACAGTGGTAGGAGTGAGAAAATGCTTGTTAACTAAAGAAGAAAATAAAATGTTAAGAAAGAAAATTTCTGCAAAGAGTTGTTAAGTTATTTAAGAGTTACTAAGGCCTTTGGACCTTTCTAGCTCTGACACTTTATGTTCTATGGATTTGAGCCTTAAAAGGACAGGAAGGTTTTTTTCTAAGTAGTGATAGGTAAGGAGGGCCTTTTAGATATGGAGTAAAATGTGATAAAAGGCACAGAGACTAGAGTTTGGAGAACGGTAAGTAGTCTGTTTTGTCTGGCACACAGAGTGTTCATTAAGATGAGTAGTGGGAGAATAGGCTGCCTACACTTGGCCACATAGTTAGTACTCCCCATTTCACTCCCCCTACCCTATGCCTTGACCCTGACCCCTCCATAACCCTGCAGGAATCAATCTGATTGAGGTCTGAGATAATGGTAGGGGAGTCTATTCCCATTACACACACCATCTCTCTTTTGCCTTGAAGATTATGAATGTTCAGTCAGAGAAAACACAAGCACAGCAATGGTTTACCCGAGGTTTGCACTATCCGTCATCCCTTACCATTAAGCGTTATTCTCCAGGCCACCTATCCAAACAGACCAACAGCGGGTATCCCAAGGGCCATATGAAGGCTGTCTCCCAGGACAGATGCTGCTGAATACAGATGTGGGCACTCAAGCAGTCCAACAGGTTGCTTAGAGCAGGTGCCAGATGACCATTCAGGAGAGACTGATTTTATTGTTGGCTGGGCTTATGGCTGGGAAATGTGTTTTACTGATCTGTTTTTGATTAAGCCAAAAGAGAACGCTCCTGCTAAGGATATTTACTAGTGAGAGGGAATGGAATACTCTGACAAACAATGGAAAACATGTTGGATGAATCAACCTTCTCTGTGTACTGACTATGTTTTAGAGACATTAGCATGGGGCCAGGTCACTTCTTAACTTGTTTACAAAAACTGCCTCTGGGTAAAAAGACAGTATATTTTTAGCAAGTGGAGAAACAGCTTAGCATTCAAGAGACAGATACCATTTGTTTTTAGTTTTGCCTTGTTCCCTGTCATACACTCTACCTACGTTTTTCTATGCAAGCTTTGTTGATGCTCCGTGTGTGCAATATTCCATTTCCTTCCTCCCTATCTTTATTGAGGCTCCCCTCTCCAAATCGGAATGTTCACCCTTCTCACCTCTGCCACTTGGAATCCTTAACTCCCCTCAAGGGCCCATGGGGAATTTATTTGATAATATAATAATCTCAGAGGAAGTTCTTCCCTCTGAGATGACTTTCCATCTACTCTGTATATGTCTTGGATGTAAATAGTTGTTTGGATGTTGTTTCTCCCATTAGAATCTGGCCTTCAAGAAGGTCATGACTGTCTGATGGCTTCTCCCCATGTCCCCAATATATTGCCCAGTGTCCTGAGTTCAAAGGAAGTGCTTAACCTGACTTTTGGAATATCAAATATTATAATAATATAATATTATATATAAAATATAATAATATTATATTACATAATAATATAATATTATATAATAATAGCATACAAGTAGTATATATATGGTTGTATATGAGAAGTCCTGCTCAAGACACAGAAATTGCCATGTTATCATTCTGCCTTGAAACAGCACAATGAAAATGCATCAGTGTATGCTGTGATTATGGAACTTTCATAATGTAGTTTTGGTGTCTGCTATTGCCAGCTATCTGGGCAGAATGTGGTGCAGTTTTATGCAGTTGTCATCTCACTAAATGCAGATACAAATATATTTTCTGTGTAAAATTTTACTGATTTTGATGTTTTTTTAATATGTTTTATGACTGTACATTGTTTTCCAAAGCTGTTCCTACCTCACCATGAGGCTTTATGGATTGTTATGTATTATAAATGTTCTATATGAGACAGGCTACTGTGTTTTCCCCTCTTTTTTTTTTTTTTAGAGAGCATCAGCCCTGAAGTCAGGAGGACCCGAGTTCAAATCTGGTCTCAGACACTTAACACCTCCTAGCTGTGTGACCCTGGGCAAGTCACTTAACCCCACTTGCCTCAGACAAAAAAAATCAAATATTATCCAAAAAAAGTTAAGTAGAAGAAAGTGATGGTGCAATCATGTTGGGCGAACAAGGAGTAGCCAATCAACAGCCTCCATGTTTCATTATTCTCTTACAATGTTAAGAAATCTAGAAGAATTCCTCCCTCATTTTGGGTAAGATATCAAAAACGTGTGGATAAGAATCTCACAAGCTGGATGAAGCACAGATGGATTGCAATTTGTATTCTTGAAGGGAGAACCCACACCATTGAGCTCTCAGATGCATCTAAGTATAGGCTTTCCGTGTAGCCTGCTTTCCTCCCCCCTTGCTTACATTTATTCCAATGTATTCCATAAGAGTCACTCAAAGAATTATAATGGCAGGGATAATGAAGTGTTATTAAATAGCTCCCATTTAGGGAAGCTACAGATATGTAATAACTTTGTCAAGTACTTTCCTCACTGGCTGTCCCATATATTTGGAATTTTATCCTTGTCTCTTCCTTCTGGTTTCTCAAATCTCAGCTACAATTCCATTTTCTACAAGCGTTTTCAGTCCCCTTCCAATGCTAGTAGCTTCCTCTGAGATTATCCTCGTTATCCTTTATATAGCTTGTTTTATAGTTGCTTGTACATTGTCTTCCTACATCAGACTGAACTCCATGAAGGCAACGACTCTGTTTTTTCTTTATTTGTATCCACAGTACTTGGCACAATCCCTGGTACACAACAAGCATTTAATAAATGCTTGTTGAAGTTCCTATCAACAGCTGGATCTCTAAATAATCACATTCAAGTTCAGCCTCAGATATTTACTGACTATGATATTGGGCAAATCACTTAGTCTTAATTTTTTTCACTATATATTTAGGTTGGAGTCAAAGGCCTCTAAAGTCTATGATCTCATCGTGTTATATTAGATATTTGAAGGCCATGGTCTAGATAATAAAAAGTCAGTAATCCATTCAATTTACTTTACACGAATTATAATTCATTCTGGAGGCAATTTTTCAAAGCAAAATGAAGGGAATTTTCCCCATTTTGCCTTTAATGATATATGGCGAGAATTTGTACATCTGCTGGAGTTGAGGATGCTCGTGCTGAGGGATGAAGGTTGATATTGCTTGTCAAATGATTGAGCCTCTTGCCTGGTACATGGCAACCTGGTCCTGCAGCCTCACATTAGGCGTAAAACACTACGCCAATTCTGGTGTCTAAAAATGCAACTGCCATTTGATTTACAGGACTCTCCAACTCTTCTTTAACATGTCAAGCCATTTTGTGACCACCATTAAGTCTAGCATCTGGCTTCCTTGATTTTATGAAACATTAATTCATTTTGGACAGTGTTTTTAGAGCTAATTAACTAAAATGCACATCACTGTGGATTCTAGGACGACAGCCTGTTAATGTTGTGTAGTCTTTTGAAGGCACCATAAAATGGGATCTAAATGGATAGACTGATTTGGGGAAAGAGTGAGATCTAAACTTAAATTAATAAAGAAATGCAGTTCAACCTAACAAATATTTTTAAAACACCTACCAGGTACTTAGCCCAAATGGCCCATAGTAGTTGCTTAATAAATATTTATTGATTGGTATAGTGACAGTATATTACACAGTGCCACATTTAACATTAGGGATTTTAAAAAAAATTAAAAAATAGTATAAAGTCCCTGTCCTCAATTAATTAATTTATTAATTCAATATGCATTTATTAAGTATTTATTATCTGTTAAGGTTTGAGGATACAAAAATGAACATAAAACATTCTTTTGGTAGGAAACAACTGATGAATAGATGCAGAGTAATTTTTTCGGAGTGTCTAACATTCAACATGCTTCTTAGAGATGAACTGCTAGGTACCCAGATAGACAAAATACAAGGTAGAATGTGATAGCACAAAAGAGAATCTACACTCAGAATTGTAGGGAAAGTCAAGAAGGGAGACAACACTTTTCTCTAGGAAACCAAGGGAGGCTTTGTGAGAAGGTGCCCCCCCCCCCCAGCTGAGTCTAGAAGGCGATAAAGCTCATGGAACATGGAGATACAAGCAGACCTCAATCCAGGGATGAGGTGACAATTTGACATATATATGGAAGGGAGATAGGTTGCTACAATGAGAAACAGTTGATGGTCCATTTAGCTATGACATAGGAGCCTCTGAGACTGTTTTGTTGTATTGGCTGTGTGTTTTGGAGAGGCTGAAAGTGAGAAAAAAAGTAATAACAGAAGATTATTGAGTTGGTCAAACAGAAACATGTAAGAAAGAAGATCAACATTGTACATGGCAACAACAAGATTATATGATGATCAATTCTGATGTCTGTGGCTCTTTCCAACAATGAGACCATTCAGGCCACTTCCAATGATTTTGTGACAAAGAGAGCCATCTGCACCCAGAGAGAGGACTATGGGAACTGAGTGTGGAACAACATAGCATTCTCACTCTTTTTGTTGTGGCTTGTTTGAATTTTTCTTTCACAATTTTTTTTTTTACTTTTTGATCTGATTTTTCTTGGGCAGAGAGATGATTGTATAAATATTATATGGATTTAACACACACACACACACACACACACACACACACACACACACACACACACACACACACACACATATATATATATATATATATATATATATATATATATATATATATATATATATATATGTAATCATGTTTAACATATATTGAATTAGGATGCCATCTAGGATAGGGGATGGAGGGAAAGGAGGAGAAATTGGAGCATAAGGTTTTTCACGGGTCAATGTTAAAAAATTATCCTTGCATATGTTTTGAAAATAAAAAAAAACCTCAATAAAAAAGATCAATCAGTAATTAGTGAATGAATATTAAACACTAGGTAAGGGTTACCGAAAAACTCCATTTAAGTGCCACCCTTTGTACAAGGCCTTTCTGCTTCCCTTAGTTGTTAGTGCTTACCCCATTACAGTCTTTTATATTTACTTATCTCTATTGCCCCACTCCCCCTGAAGAATATAAGGTCTCTGAAAACAGGAATTATTTCAACTTTGACTCTGTATCCTTATTACCAAGCAAAGTGCCTGGCACACAGAAAGTAATTAAGATTCTTGAATTGGATCGAAAGATTGAGAATAATAAATTGGTTGAGGTCAATGAGGAATTCAGCAGGCTGGGAGGTCCAAGTGCAGATCCTTGGAATTGATTCCATATTGGGTGCCAAGAGAGTGAATTCTAGTATTAGACTAACACAACTTTCATAGCAGTGCAGAGAAGTTATGGATCCTGGAATCTGAGCCTTTCAGAGTGTCATCAGCCTGAAAAGGTGTAATTTTAAGCTCTGAGAAGTTTCTGCATGGGAAAGAGCGTTCAGAGAAAAGTCATTTATTTATTCATTCATTCATTTAATGAGCATTTGTTAAATACCTACTATGGGTCAAATTTTGTGATAGGTGCTGGGGATGAAAATGAAAAATAAATAATTTCTGCCCTTAAGGAGCTTAATTTCTATTGGAGTAAAAACAAAATTGCTTAAATAAATTAATATAAAATAGATGCAAATTAAATATGAAGTAATTTTGTTGAGGAAATATGTACTCATATCTGGAGAACCAGAAAAGAGTTTTATTTTTTTTTAAACAAAAGATGATGCTGATTCCTGAAAGAATCTAAGGATTTTAAGAGGAATTCTAAGGATGGGGCACCTGGATCTGCTAAGAAACAAGGTGAGTGATGGAAGGTCCCATGTAAAGAACAACAAATAAACCAGTTTTGGGGAACCTAGAGGACATGAGGGTCTGTTTAGAAATGGAAATAATGTCAAGTGGGAGGATGACGATGAGTGTGTACATGCTGAGGTATATAATAATCAGTTTTTTATAGTTATTGCTATACCAGTAGAAGATAGTGTAGAGAACTTGGAACTCAAGAGACCTTGATTCTAGTGTAGTGATTTGGTGACATTTTATACAATGCTGACTGTAGCTTTCCCTGAGCCTCAGTTTCCTCATTTGTAAAATGAGAAGATTGTACTAGAGGATAACTAAGGGCCCTTTCAGCTCTGACAATAAAGTTTTCAATGACAATGCTCACAGGAGCCCATATTAAAATTCAGCTGAAGTTGTAACCAGAAAGTGGCCAGTTTGGAAGTCAAGTCCACATGGATGATTAATGGCCTCTCTTGACATTCCAGTATTTTTTAAATCTATATAATTAACAAATTTAATGTAATGAAAACTAATAACCAAAGACTCACTGGTCAATAAGAAAGATAAATCAAAATTGTTCTATGCAGTTCATCACTCAGCGGGAATCTGTGAGTATTTTCTAGGTCCAAGGTTGAGATTTCCTTGTGCCGTATGTATCTAAGAACAAAAGGTACACTACCAAATTATAGTATAGAAAAAAGTTTGGGGTAGGAGGAAGATTTAAACTACTAGAGAAGAAACTGCTTTTACCCATTTTAGGAGGATTCAATTACGTACAATTAATTGATAGAGAGTTGGAAATCATTTTTAACTATTCCTTATTCATTAGTCCCGTAACCATGTGTATTATACAATACTTGATAGCCTAGTTCAACTGACCATATATTTTGTTGTGTCTTTTCAGTGGTGTCCAACTCTTCGTGGCCCCATTTCAGATTTTCTTGGCAAAGATACTGGATTGGTTTGCCGTTTCCTTCTCCAGTTCATTTTGCTCCCAGGTAGCTACCATATTGAGGGCAACCTGTGCAAAAAAAATCTATGGCCAAATGGGTAGGGAAGTGGCTTGAAAGCCAAGGAAAAATGTGGTGGCTATGTGATTCCAGGAAGTCTCTTAGCCCCAGTTCTCTGGGCCACTCTCTAAGGTTAAAAATGACCATCACCGCTCATAATAGCTAGCATTTATATACAACTTTTAAGTTTGCAAAATGTTTTGGCCTCTCTTATTTGATCCTTACAATTACCCTGTGAAATAGATGCTACTATACCCATTTTACAGATGAGGAAACTGAGGAAGAGAGAAGTCAAGTGTCATGCTCTAAGTATCAGAGACAGGATTTAAACTCTCATTTTTCAGGCTCCAAATACAGCACTCCTTTCACTGTATCACCTAGCTATTTACTTATTTGACATCTTCTCTGAAAGAATATAAACTTGGAGTGGACATTATTATTATTATTATTATTATTATTATTATTATTATTTTGCTTTGTTTCTTTGTGGTCTGTAGAGTTCCTTGCATATAGTAGGTACCTAATAAATGCTTGTTGATTGATCTGCAAGCAATGAACCATGGACATGACTGAATGTTTTGAACTAGCAATAAAGATATAATGGCTCTCTAAAGACCTCCGATGACACTTTGGGGGCCATCAAGGATAGAGTGTGCCCTGGGGGCCATCAAAGATGTACACTAAGGGCATTTCTGGGTAGAAGGGATTGATGAGGGCAGGATAGGAGGCTCTTTCTATGCAGAGGTTGTGGATTAAACTTATACCTCTGACCTTCAAGGTTAAGAATTCCTGCCTAAACCATTATTCTTGACATTGTCAACATTTTAACATTTTAACATTTAACATTTAACATTTAACATTTTTTAACATTTTAACCTGGCGCTCTTCACCCTGGCTCCCTAGCCTGGGTGGCCAAGCCAAGATGGGTAGCCGAAAGAGGTAAGGGTTTCGGTAGTGAACACATGGGTCTTCTGACCAGGTGTTCACTCGGGAACCAACAAGTCAGGGCATCAGTCAGGGCATTATGTGAGTAGGTATAATAAAGGCTTTTAAGATTATACGTGGCTGTTCTTGAGTGTGCTACCGGTTATTAAACTATAGATTCAAGAGATTGTGGCCAGAGACCTTTGAAGGCCTTAGAGGAGGCAAGCTGGGTAGAGTTCACACTGCAAAGGTCAGTGGTCAAAGGTACTCTGTTGGGTCTAGGACAGACTGGTAATTGTAACTGCCAGGAGAGTACGTTACAAATTCCCCCATCTTCCCAGACTATTATTATAGTCACTGAGAATGTTTGTGCTCTACCCTCTGGAAATCAGACATCCTAAGCAGGCCTTGTAAAGGGAGTCAATGCATTCTTTTCAGAGTCTAATGGATTTTTTCTTTTATACAATTATGGAAAAATCAAAACTTCATTTATTTCCCTTTTGACTTATTTATGCCGGGTTGAAGTTTTATTTCCAAGTAGTTTTTGGAGGCCTTTGACCCACATCCCATACACCAGTTTGGGAAGGAAAATCCCTGTACTACTCAGAGATATTTTGGGCCCTTCCTGCTAGCTTAGCTAATGATGGGTTTAATTTACCTGTCACTCACAGATCAGGTCGAAACCTCCCTTGGCACTTGTCAGTGAAGGTTTCTAGAATTCCTAAGAAGCACCGCTAGAATTCTTACTTCATGATGGTAGGAAGCAGCTATTAGAGATTATTGTGTAATGGAAAGAGAACTTAATCTTGAGTCAGAAGACATAGAAAGACACATCCATATTCTTAGAGCCAGAAGAAAATTTATAGATCATCTCAGCTCAGCCCCATCATTTAACAAATAAAGAAAATGAAGCTTAAAGAGAAAAAATGGCAATAATACTAGCTAACATTTAAATAGTACCTTAAGCTTTGCAAGGTGCTGTACGGATATGATTGAATTTTACCCTTACAATAACTTTGGGAGGCATGTGCTATTATTATCCCCATTATACAGATGAGGAAATTGAGGCACACAGTGATTAAATGACCTGCTCAGGGTCACACAGCCAACAACTAACTGAGGCTTGATTTGAACTCAGATCTTCCCAAGCTGAAGTCTAGTGTACTAATCACCGAGTGAACCCAACTAACTCCCTCTTGTTGCTCGGCTTAATACAGAGCTCAAATTCAAAGCCACATTGTCTGACTTGCAACCCTGTTTCCTTTTGCACTGAATTTGAATTCCAGCTCTGATACTTAGGCCATGGTTGACCTTCACTGGTATCTCTTCATCTCTCTGCTTCCTCATTTATGAGTGAAGGTGCCATAATGTGGGACACTTATTATGTCTGTCTTGGTCAAGTACTAACCTTTCTGAACCTACGTTTCCTCATCTGTAAAAGAAGCCGATTAAACTCACTGGTTTCTAAGATCCTCAAACTGATGATTCTGTGAGTTTCCTTCTACCTCTAAATCTCAGGGCCTTGGGCTGGAATGTAGTAACTTGGAGAAAAATATATTGAATTTCTATATAATGGGTTCCCTTGGTGATTCTATATATTTTCTTTTATGCATTTAAAAACATTAGTCTGAAAAGTTAAGCTTTACCAGACTGGGCCAAAGGCTCCAGGACATAAAAAAATGCAACATCCTTGGTATGAGGCAATTCAGAGATTCCAGGCAAGATCTCATATTGATCACGAAATCATTTAATCATTACTATCTCTTATTGGTTATCTTTAAGCGGAGGTTAGAAAAAAGACTTTTCAGCTGGTGAACTGCTTGTATGTCCATATCTTTTTGTTGTTGTTTAAATAAGTCTCTCTGACTTTCATGAAGTAATGCTAAATGAAATGAGTAAAACCAAGAGGACATTGTACACAGCAACAAGATTATATGAAGATCAATTCTGATGGACGTGGTTCTTTTCAATAATGAGGTGATTCAGACCAATTCCAATAGTTTTGTGATGGAGAGAGCCATCTGCACCCAGAGGGAGGGAGGGCTGTGGGGACTAAATGTGGATCACAACATAGTATTTTCACCTCTTTTGTTATTGTTTGCTTCCCTTTTTTTTTCCTTCTTATTTTTCCCTTTTTGATCTGATTTTTCTTGTGCAGCACGCAATGCTTAGAAGAATAGTGCATATTTAATATAAAAATATAAATCCGTCTCTCTGTCTCATAGTCATAGTTGATCTGTATAGAAGTTTTGATGAGCTTCACTTCCTTGTGGGCTAGTTTTCCCTTCTTTGGCCAGCCTGGTGGCCCCTCACCTGCAGGCTTGCCATATTGGTACTGGACTTTGTGCAGACACTGAATTGTCGTAAGTCCTACAGCTCAAAACTCCTAAGATCAAGAGTCTACCAGCCTCAGCCTTTCCTCTTAGCAAGGATTACAGGCATTCCTCACCATGATTGCTCATATCTGTCTCTTAAAGAAAACTTCCTCCTTTATATCTCATGATAACTCATGATCAATTTGAGAGCTTTATGAGGCTGCTTTTCATGAAGTCTTTTTATCTTTTTCAAATGGATACTACTATATTTCAATTTATCATGGGAACAAGTGAGGTTCAGCCAATGTAGGAGAATTAAGAAATTTTTAAAGAAAAAATTTGGCTTCCCCAATGCCAACTTTAGCTTAGTATACATTGGCAGGTTAAAAAAAATGTCAAGTCATTAATATTGCTGTGATTGGATTTTGTTCAAAATGATTGGTGGATGGAGTGGCCAGAGATCTCTAATAGTGGTATTTATTTCCATCATCCTTGGTTATGATCACAAACTTCTTCCTTCCTTCCTCCCTCTCTTCCTTCCTTCCTTCCTTCCTTCCTTCCTTCCTTCCTTCCTTCCTTCCTTCCTTCCTTCCTTCCTTCCTTCCTTCCTTCCTTCCTTCCTTCTTTTCTTCCTTCCTTCCTTCCTTCCTTCCTTCCTTCTTTTCTTCCTTCCTTCCTCCCTCCCTCCCTCTCTTCCTTCCTTCCTTCCTTCCTTCCTTCCTCCCTCTCTTCCTTCCTCCCTTCCTCCCTTCCTCCCTCTCTTCCTTCCTCCCTTCCTCCCTCTCTTCCTTCCTTCCTTCCTTCTTTCCTTCCTTCCTTCCTTCCTTCCTTCCTTCCTTCCTCCCTTCCTTACTCCCTCTCTTCCTTCCTCCCTCTCTTCCTTCCTCCCTCTCTTCCTTCCTCCCTTCCTTCCTTCCTTCCTTCCTTCCTTCCTTCCTTCCTTCCTTCCTTCCTCCCTCTCTTCCTTCCTCCCTCTCTTCCTTCCTCCCTCTCTTCCTTCCTCCCTCTCTTCCTTCCTTCCTTCCTTCCTTCCTTCCTTCCTTCCTTCCTTCCTTCCTTCCTTCCTTCCTTCCTCCCTCTCTTCCTTCCTTCCTTCCTTCCTTCCTTCCTTCCTTCCTTCCTTCCTTCCTTCCTTCCTTCCTTCCTTCCTTCCTTCCTTCCTCTCTTCCTTCCTTCCTTCCTCCCTTCCTTCCTTCCTTCCTTCCTTCCTTCCTTCCTTCCTTCCTCCCTCCCTCCCTCCCTCTCTTCCTTCCTTCCTTCCTTCCTTCCTCCCTCTCTTCCTTCCTCCCTTCCTCCCTTCCTCCCTCTCTTCCTTCCTCCCTTCCTCCCTCTCTTCCTTCCTTCCTTCCTTCTTTCCTTCCTTCCTTCCTTCCTTCCTTCCTTCCTTCCTTCCTCCCTTCCTTACTCCCTCTCTTCCTTCCTCCCTCTCTTCCTTCCTCCCTCTCTTCCTTCCTCCCTTCCTTCCTTCCTTCCTTCCTTCCTTCCTTCCTTCCTTCCTTCCTTCCTTCCTTCCTTCCTCCCTCTCTTCCTTCCTCCCTCTCTTCCTTCCTCCCTCTCTTCCTTCCTCCCTCTCTTCCTTCCTTCCTTCCTTCCTTCCTTCCTTCCTTCCTTCCTTCCTTCCTTCCTCCCTCTCTTCCTTCCTCCCTCTCTTCCTTCCTCCCTCTCTTCCTTCCTCCCTCTCTTCCTTCCTTCCTTCCTTCCTTCCTTCCTTCCTCCCTCTCTTCCTTCCTTCCTTCCTTCCTTCCTTCCTTCCTTCCTTCCTTCCTTCCTTCCTTCCTTCCTTCCTCTCTTCCTTCCTTCCTTCCTCCCTTCCTTCCTTCCTTCCTTCCTTCCTTCCTTCCTTCCTTCCTTCCTTCCTTCCTTCCTTCCTTCCTTCCTTCCTTCCTTCCTTCCTTCCTCTCTTCCTTCCTTCCTTCCTCCCTTCCTTCCTTCCTTCCTTCCTTCCTTCCTTCCTTCCTTCCTTCCTTCCTTCCTTCCTTCCTTCCTTCCTCCCTCTCTTCCTTCCTCCCTCTCTTCCTTCCTTCCTTCCTTCCTTCCTTCCTTCCTTCCTTCCTTCCTTCCTTCCTTCC
Organism: Sminthopsis crassicaudata; assembly: GCF_048593235.1. Lineage (NCBI taxonomy): Eukaryota > Metazoa > Chordata > Mammalia > Dasyuromorphia > Dasyuridae > Sminthopsis > Sminthopsis crassicaudata. The sequence continues at coordinate 25,363,868 of NC_133621.1, read as the reverse complement.
TTCCTTCCTTCCTTCCTTCCTTCCTTCCTCTCTCCCTCCCTTCCTCCTTCCATCCCTCTCTCCATCCTTCTCTCCATCCCTCCCTCTTTTCCTCCCTCCCTTCCTTCATCACAATAGACCCCTGCTGACACAACAACTGAATCCACCTTCCACAGATGACCAGTACTGAGCAACCAGGTGTACAACCTCTTTGACATTTTGAAGCCTGAGGATGTGAGTTCAAATCCTGTTATGGGCCAGAATTTGAAACAAGGTACTAAGTGGAATTGAGGAGACACTGGTTAAATCTAGTTTGGCATTGATTTAATCCTACAAAAAAAATAATGGTTTCCTAGTGATATAATGATTGATGTATACTCAGTGTAGAACATATAAGGAAGAGCTGTCAGGGCCAGAGAGGACAAGCGCACTGAAGCTCTCGGAGGCTGAGACAGATTCATTCTATCGTCCACCTTTGTTGTGACTGGAGGCTGAAGTTCAAACCTTTGGAGTCAGGGAGATTCAGAAGCCAGAGACGGCAGACAGAGAAGTGGTGTCAGGCTGTCCTGTGGAGAACACTGGAACCAAAAACTGGAAGGCCTCCAGGAAAACTAGCGGAGCCCCAAGTGAAGGAGACAAGACTTTGAAGGAGACAATAAAGGATTTGGACTTTAACCCCTGGCTGCACTTGTGATTACTTTACTGAAACGAAGGCTGCTCCCAGAAGCTCCCCAAGAAACCTGCTCCAAGAGAATATTACATTTTAGAGAAGAATATTACAAAATCCTACCTCTGGCATTTAATATTCATGTGACTTCAGGCATGTCATTTCACCTTAATTGGTCTATTTTTTTACCTGTAAAAATGGTGAGATAGAACCGATGGCCTCTGAAGTTCCTCCCAGCTCTAGATCTATGAGCTTCTGAACAGTAATGACAGCAAAGTCTGTCAGAGGAGTCCTTTAGAGGAGCAATGACAGCAAAGTCTGTTATAGGAGGAAATGCCTGACCTTAAGCCATGGCCTTCCATTCATTATATCATAAAAAGAAATGGCTATAATTCCATCATTTCTAAAAGTCAACCAGGTCTTTTGTTCACTATGTGTATTTCCAAAGTCTGCTGAAATACACATTTACCATGTGTTGCCATGGAATCATATGGTGTCTTCACTTAAGTCAATCAGCAATTATTAAGCATCTACTATATGTCAAATGCTTTAGACAGAAAGAAAGGCAAAATTGGTCTCTGTGTTCGTGGAGTTAACAATATGGAGGGACAATTTCCTCATCCTGTGATAGATTGCCAGAATTTTTACAAATCCTTGAAGCAATCATCGTTTTTCTTGAGTCTTAACTAGTCTTTTGGATTTTGCACTGGCTCTTTGACATGAGGACAGGTATCTGAATAGGTTTAGGTGCAGATAATCTAGTTCATTACTTTGTATATGTTTTTGTTTATTTACTTTATATTTTGTATATGTTTTATAGAGAATATGTTACATGTACACTACATATATATCACCTATATGTATATATTTATATAAAATATAATTATATTTATTGAACTTGTTTTCTCTCATTAGAATATAAACTCCTCTTGGGTAAGGATGATTTCATTCCTTGTCTTTGTATTCCCAGGGTCTGGCATGGTGCTTGACACAAAGTAAGCCCTTCAAATCAAGTCTAATTAACAAACACAGATTTATTAAATGAATAAAAAGCTCCAAAAATGAAATAGGCTGAAAAAAAGATAGACTTGATCATAGTATAAAATCTCTCACTTACAAAAAGTCAGTTGAGACTCCAAGGTCTGATTTGCCCAAGCTTGAAAATAGTTAGAATTCAAACTCAGGATTTCTGCTTCTAAACTCCCCCACCACTTTTCAACCCCAAATAGACTATTTCAAGATCTAATGCTCTTTCTATTACTTTCATAGTTACAGTTTTGGTGTATGTATTTTTTTTCTCTGATAACCAGTTGAATTAAATATGGCCATACATACAAAATATGACTTGCCACTTATTCATTTGCAGAAGTGCCAGTGCCAGACTTCAGTGGAACAGCAGGAGCAATTTTCAGTGTTGGTTGCAGAATGATATCCCTATAATGAAATATGACCATTTAAAATATCAGTTTCCGAGGGTTGCTCTAACGGCCTATGTGGAAGGGAAATGAAAATACAGACACTATGAATCAGCTGAGTTCGATGGGTTCTCTTTGTCCCTATCCTCTCAGTTTATCATGCCAAAGTCTTCAAAAATCAATTTATTTTTGGAATCTATGTCTGTGAATGCATGTCTTATTGTATTTTCTTCTCTGCATTGTTTCAGACAGTTCCATGATAGTTGTAAATAAGTCAAGCAGCATATTTTTTGAGCCTATAACTGGCCAATCAAAGTGTAATATATCACGCATATGGTCAACTCTCAATTTGGTTAAATTCAACAATTGCAGTGAAGTGTGACACAGTGAGCAGGAGGCTTTGCTGGGATGAAGACCTGGGGTTCAGCCTCTGACACTACATACAATGCCTGTTTAAAAAATAAAATGACAGCTTTTTATTTTCAAAATACATGCAAAGAGAGTTTTCAACTTTCATCCTTGAAAAATCCTGTGTTCCAAGTTTTTCTCTGTCACTTCCCTTTATCCCCCTCCTCTAGACATCAAGTAATACAATCTATATTAAACATGTGCAAAATTTCTATATATATTTCCACAATTATCATGCTATACAAGAAAAATCAGATGAAAAAGGAAAAAAAAATGAGAAAGAAAACAAAAAACAAAAACAAAAAAGGGAAAATTTATGTTGAAATCCACACACACTCCCCATAGTCCTTTCTCTGGGTGCAGATGGCTCTCTCCATCACAAAATCTTTGGAACTGGCCTGAATCATCTCTTTGCTTAAAAGAGCCACGTCCATTGGAGTTGACCGTACGATACCTTTTTGCAATGTGTTTTGGGCAAATCTCTAGTTTTCATGCACTAAACCATTGACGGTTTGGAGGGAGTTTCCACAGCTGGATTTCTTTCACTGTGCTTGGCATCTGGGAGATCATGACTATCAATGTAACAGTACCTGATTTCAGGAAGCTTGCTTTCTCTTACAGTAAGTTTCTTTGGAAAAGTCCAGTTTCATGATGAAGGCTAGAGGGGACTCCTAACCATATGGGTTTGCTTCCATTAAACTTTTCGATACTCTCTATTCAATATAAAAGGAAATAAAAGGCAGTCTTTACCTTGTTTATACATGTAAGAAGTACCTAAATAATACAGTGAACAGAGCACTGGCCTTGCAATCTGAAAAACCTGAATTCATATTCTCTTTCTGGCACTTATTCTGTGACTCAAGGCAAGTCATTTACCTTCTCAGCTTCAAGTTTCTTGACTTTTAATAAAGGATAGTAATAACACCTTCCTCACAGGGCTGTTGTGAAGTCAAGTTAGATTATATAGGTATAGCACTTTGTAAACCTCAAAGTACTATATTAATGTTAAACTTTGATTATTATTATTATCCTAAGAAAAACCTTTCTATTACAGGCTAATTGTACACTGTTTCAAAGTCTGATTCTTTTTGAACAGCAAAATAACTGTTTGGACATGTATTCATAGATTGTGTTTAACTTATATTTTAACATATTTAACACATATTGGTCAACCTGCCATGTGGGGGAAGGGGTGGGAGGAAGAAGGGGAAAAGTTGAAACAAAAGGTTTTGCAATTGTCAATGATGGAAAATTACCTATGCATAAAATTTTTGTAAAAATTAAATAAATAAATAAAATAAAATACAAATTAAAAAAAAGAAAAACCTTTCTATATTCCCATAACATATGAAAGGAAATACACTCTAGAATTTGACATCTACTTGAACAGAAGAAGTAAAACAGAATAATTAGTTTCAATTGGCCAATGAAATTATTTATCAAATATTCACCTAGCTCTGGGACAAGCTTCTCAGCCTCGTAAGGCTATATGCAGGAGTATGCTAGTAGATATTTGATATTTAATAACTAACTTTCCAGAAAAAATACACAGGATATCCTTTTTAAGTATGTGTATTATTAGCACTTTCTCCATCTTTTTCCAAGTTTAGATAATCAACAAAAGAGTAAATCAAGTCCTGATCTATAGCATTTCTTGATTTGAGAAGTATAGAAGACTTACACTAAAAATATGATTGCCTCTCACAAGCTGATACGAACTAGTTCTAGAACATCATAGATCTGTTTACCCCTTTTTTAGGAACTGTGATTGTAAAATATTTATAGGATGCTATAATATTGCATTGTAATGGAATTCAGAGACTATTTAGTTTAATTTATTTATGAAATGAGTGAGGAAATTGAGTTCGGGAAATATAAAAGAACTTTCTTCAACTTATTCTACTGTTAAATGACAAGGCAATGACTCAAACCAACTTTTGGTTTAAAATGTAACATTTCTTCATCAGGACTACACTCCCTAAGGGATTCAATTCAATTCATTCAACTCAACCCAATTCAATTCAACAAACCTATATTAAGAATTACTATGTTCAAGGTACTGTGTGAAGTTATGACAAAAGTGAGACAGTCACTGTCCTCATAGAACTTACATTTTTCTGGAGAGGTAGGGCACACAAACAGGTAAATAAACATAAAATGCCTTCAAGTGGGAATTCTAGGAAGGTGGTAGGCTTAGAGTTAGCTAAGGGTTGAATTCACACCTCACTATCTCAAATAAGCAACACTAAGATCAATGGAAGAGAATAAAGAAAGAACTTGCATAGGGAGATATGTTTTTTATTATTATAGCTTTTTATTTATAAGATATACAAGATATATGCATGGGTAATTTTTCAGCATTGACCCTTGCAAAACTTTCTGTTCCAACTCTTCCCCTACTTCCCCCCACTCTCTCCCCCAGATGGCAGGTAGACCAATACATGTTAAATATGTTAAAGTATATGTTAATCACAATATATGTGTTTGCTGCACAAAAAAATTGCACTTAGAAATAAGATAAAAATAACCTGAGAAGGAAATAAAAAATCCAAGTGGACAAAAACAGAGGGAGTGGAAATGCTATGTGGTTCACATTCATTTCCCAGAGTTCTTTCGCTGGGTGTAGCTGGTTCTCTTCATTATTGAAAAATGGAACTGATTTGGAGGGAGATTTGTTTTAGAAAAAAGTTGAAGATTTTGAGAATTGGAGTTACATTACAATTATGGATCACAGCCTCTGCAAAGGTTCAAAGGTCAGAGTTTTGTATTGGGAATAGCTCATAAATCAGTTTGATTGGAAAGAGCTTCTCTATCTTAAATTAGAAAAGTGAAATCTCTGAAATGGCTTCATCATTCTGGAGACTGTTATGTCTATAGAAGTCACCATATTGAACTGTTTAAAAAATCATTATAATAACCAATTGGTTAGAAAATTTTGCTAATGAGGCTATGTTGGTCTTAATCTCTGAGGGAACAAAGGCAGACTTCCTTTATGAATGAATTTCACAAATATATGCCTTTATTGACTAGAGGTAAAGAAGTGACATATAAGAGAAAAAAAAAAAGAATGCTTTAGTGCTAACCCAAGGCTTCTGTCTGAAAAGTTAACTAGAATAATTCAAGTTGGTGGTACTATTTCTCTTTTTAAAATTAAGAATATATTATTTTATTATACATATTATATTATATATATTATATAATTACTATCTGATATAGGATGGGGTATGCTCACTTAACTTCATTAAAAGCTCTTACCCGGGGCAGCTAGGTGGGGCAGTGGATAGAGCACCAGCCTTGAATTCAGGAGGACCTGAGGTCAAATCTGGTCTCAGACACTTAACACTTCCTAGGTGTGTGACCTTGGGCAAGTCACTTAACCCCAGCCTCAAAAAAAAAAAAAAAAAAAAAAAGCTCTTACCCTTGGTTTTAATTATCCAGTAATAATTTTTATTCCATTACTGATTTTGTTCTGCTTAGCAATGATAAAAGAAGCTAAATAGGAGTTAGTCATGTTTTCTCTCAATTAGTTTTTTCCTTTTAAAAATATGTATTTTTATTTGTTTTGTTAAATATTTCTCAGTTACATGTAAACATTTTTATACATGTATTTAAAAAAATTGAGTTCCAAAATTTTGGAACTCCCTCCTTCCTGCTTTTCCCCTCTTGTTGAAAAAGGAAACAATTTGATATCAATTATACATGTGAAGTCATGGAAAACATATTTTCCACATTAGCCCAATTGCAAAAGAAAATACAGACAAAACAAATTTCCAAATTTTTGTTACCACATAAGAACTGACACAAGAAATTTTGTAAAAAATAGTTTGTTTTTACTCATTTCTTTGATGGCTTTGGGATGCAAACCTACTAATGGTATTGCTGAGTCAAAAGGTATGTACAGTTTTATAATTTTTTGGGATAATTCTATATTGCTCTTCAGAATGACTGGATCAGTTTACAACTCCACAAAAACCAATTCAATAATGTTCCATTTCACTTTCCCACTCCCAAGTTCCCTCCAGCATTAATCATTTTCCTTTTATGCCATGGTAGCTAATCTAATAGGTATGAGATGATATTTCAGAGTTGTTTTGATTTGGACTTCTCTACTGATTCAGAGAATTTTTCATGCCTATTCATCTCTTATTACCTTGATAAACTGGGAAATGGTTCCGATTTTAACAAATTTAACAAATGTAGTTCCCTACATATTTAGAAAAAAAGCTTTTATCAGAAAAATTTGCTGTAAAAATATAGTCTTTCAAGTTTTCTATTTTCCTTCTAATTTTGGCTGCATTAGTTTTGTTTGTGCAAAAACTTTTTTTTTTAAATTTCATGTAATAAAAAATTATCCATTTTGTTTTCCATGATCCTCTCTAGCTCTTGTTTGGTCATAAATGCTTGCCTTGCCCATAGATCTGAGAGGTACATTTCCACATGTTTACTAATTTACTCATGATATCACATTTTATATCTAAATCATTTGTTCATTTAGTTTTTTTCTTAGTCTTTCATGTGAGATGTTGGTCTATACTTAATTTTTGCCAAACTGCTTTCTGGTTTTTCTAGCAATTTTTATTAAATAGTGAATTCTTACTCCCAAAGCTTGGATTTTTGAGTTTACCAAACACTAGATTATTGTGGTCATTTATTATTGTGTATTGTGTTTTTGATCTATTCCACTGATCCACCACTTTATTTCTTAGCCAGTATCAGATTATTTTGGTCATTACTACTTTATAATATATTTTGAGATCTGGAGTGCCAAGCTACCTTCTTCCTTCACATTTCCCTCTTATTGATTACCTTAATATTCTTATCCTTTTTATTCTTCCAGATTAATTTTGTTATTATTTTTTTCTAACTTTCTAAAATAATTCTTTGGTAGTTTGGTAGAATAAGCAAATAGATTGCCATTTTTATTATATTGATTCAGTAAGAAATGAATATTTCTCCAATTGTTTAGATAATTATTTTTGTGAAAAGTGTTTTGTGTTTATGATCATATAGTTCCTAGCAGATTCCCAAGTATTTTATATTGCCTGCAGTTATTTTAAGTGGATTTTCTATTTCTTTCTCTTCCTATTGGATTAGAAAAATATATGAGTTTATTTTATATTTTGCAACTTTGCTGGAATTGTTGTTTCTGCTAGTTATTAAGTTGATTCTCTGGGGTTTTCTTATTATATGGTCATATTTCATACAAAAAGTGATAGTTTTGTTTCCTCATTGCCCATTTTTATTTCTTCATTTTTTCTTATTTCTATAGCTAGCACTTCTAGTACCATATTGAATAACCATTGTGATAATGGACATATTTGCTTTTCCATGCTTTGCTTCTTGGAAAAGTTTAATGCAATTTAAATGTGAACAGTGTTCAAGGGCTGCTCATTTCCCCCATCATTTCCTTTTTCATTGTAAAATCTATTGCTAGCACATCTCTTTTATGTGAGATAATTTCCCCATTTTTTTCTTCCTTCCCTCTTCTTCCTGAATATCCATCTTGTTTACTTATATGGTTTTTTATATCACCCCAACATAATTGACTCACTCCTCTCTTCTCTTTTTATGCAGAATCCTTCTAACTGCTCTAATAATTGTAATTTTCTTAGAAGTTATTTGTGACATCTTCTCATGAAGATAAATTGCTTAACTTTATTGAAATCCTTGTGGTTTCCTTTTCCTGCTTTAATTTTATGCTTCTCTTGAGTTTTGCATTTGAAAGTCAATTTTTTTTATTCTACTCCAGAAATGCTTGAAAGTCCTCTATTTCAAACAGATATTTAAATGCATATTTAAATATCATTTTTTTCCTTTGAAGAATTTTATTCATTTTTTTCTCGATAGATTATTCTTAGTTGTGATTCCAGCTCTTTTGCCTTCTGGAATATTACATTCCAAGTGGTAGCTACTACATCTTGTGTGATTATAACTGGGGTTCCACTGTATTTGAATGGTTTCTTTCTCACTCCTTGAGGTATTTTCTTTCTTACTTGGGAGCACTGGAATTTGGCTATAATATTTCTGAAAGTTTTCATTTTGCAATCTCTTTCAGCAGATGGTGATGGGCAGATTCTTTTGATTTCTAGTTTACCCTTTCAATCTAGAATAATTGGAGAAGTTTTCTTTGATCACTTCTTGAAACCTGACATTAGGTTCTTTCTTTGCTTATGGCTTTTAGATAAGCAAATCATTCTTAAATTATCTCATTTTGATCTGTTTTCCTGGTTAATTTTTTTTAAATAGATATTTCACACCTTCTTTCTTTAATTTTTGGCCTTTGTTTTATTATTTCTTGATGTTTCATGGAAATGCTAGCTTCTGTTTACCTAATTCTAATTTTTATAGAATTATTTTTCAGTGAGGTTTTATATCTTCTTTTCCATTGATCTTCTGAAATCATCAATTCCCATTGTATAGAATGTACACATATAACTTTCCAAGTTGTGTGTATGTCTGTATACATATACAATATATATTTATATGTTAGCATATGTACACACAGGTAAATGTATATATGTATGTGTGTGTATGTGTGTGTGTATCTGTTTTTCTCTCTCTTTGCATTGAGCATTAAGGGAATGTCTTTGCTGGACTGCATATTTGTTGCAAGATTATGTTTTTGGTTTTTAAAAATAGTTTCCCAATGGGGTAAGAGATAGGAGGGAGAAAAAAATAGATTTCTGTTAAATTTTTAAAAATACAGAGGTGAAGTGATAGAATTCTATAAATGTGAAATGTTGCAAATACTTTTAGATTACTATATTATTAGTTTTATTTTATAGTTGATATATTATTAATTTTCCCTGTTATGCTTTGTTATAAAACCTTTCACCTAAGTGGGAATAATCTATGATTGTAATGAAAGAAGAAAATATTTCCATAAAACAACAAAAAAGAATATCATTCTATATGTTCCTTTCCTTCCCTTCAATTTTAGTGATTGTTAAATCCAATATGAACTCTCATGAGCCCGTTGACTCATGCTGGATAGGTTATTCTTGGTTGTGACTTTGACTATGTTGTATAAGGAATGTTCCCTTTCCCGCTCAGGTATGAGATAGATTTTTAATTTTCTCCACCCAGAAGCTACATTTGTGTGCCTGGCACACACGAATAACTATGGGAAACATAAAACACTCAAATAATCCATTATACTTGTTACTATCCTGGAAAGTAAAATGGGACTGTTGGGACTTGGTGGGTCTATTGAATAGATATTTCCCATTCACCTCAGGCATGAGTCCAAGCCACTCACTGCAATTAATATTGAGGGTTGGCAAGATTGCGCTCTCTTGGCCTTGCCTCTCTTGGCTTTAGGCCTTGAGTTATCAGGGAATGCTTTTGGTGTTCTGTTTTTCCAAGAGACCACGTTGTTAAGGAAACCAGAGACCTTCTGGGTCTCTGGTGTCTAACTCAGAGCTCACAAGCTAACCAGCTATTTTCTCTCTGTGATTTGTTTACATGCATTTATTTGAGTATGTGTATGAGGATGAAAGAGGAATGTATAAAGGAATGAAAAAGCATTTATTAAATGCTTACTATGTGCCAAGCTCTGTGTTAAGTGCAAGGGATTTGGACAGGAAAGAGAGAGTCTCTTCCTTTAAGGATTTCACATTTTAATAGAGAGAAATGATGTGTATAGAAAGGACACTGGTTTTGGCATTAAAAGCCTGGAATTCAAATGCTGGCTTGGTTAGTAAGGAACTTTGTGATCTGGGCAAGTCTATTCACCTCTCTGAGCTTTCTACGTGAGTTTCTACATCTGAAAAAGGAAGTTAACAGCAACTATATTAGTCACATGATTGTTAAACAAGTTATACAAAGGAGAGAGAGGGAGGATGGGAGAAGAGGAAGAAGGAGAAAGAGAAAATGGAGGAAGGAGGGATGGAGGGAAAGAGAAAGAAGAGAGAGACAGAGAGAGAAGGGGAAAGGGGGGGAGGGAGGGAGTGAGAGAAGATAGAGGACAGAGAAAGAAGGAGAGAAAGAGAGATAGGCAGAGAGTGCTGGAGGCTTGACATGGGATCTAAGCTTGGTTGTTAATACCATGGGTGCAGGTCCTACAAGATAGGCTTCTAAACAATATTATTAGAAAAACAGAAGCTGCCCAGGGCCTTAAAGAAATTATTAACAGTGTGGCAGCTTTTTGAGTCTTACCTAAGTTCTCCATCGAATAGCCATCCTTCCTCTGCTTCTGACATAATCTGGTTTCAATATCTATTAAGTAGAAGGAGGCCCCCGCTATTGAACTACTCTGCTCCCCCCCCATTGTTCATTTTTACTGTTAATGATTAAACTGTTCCATGATAATAAGACACTGTACCATCTTGATGCTATAAAGATGAAAACAATAACAACACTGGTCATTTAAGAACAGAATAGGAACTGAACACAAGGGATAATAATAATAATATATATATATATATATATATGACATATATATATAATATAATTATAGTAATACATTTTTTGAAGAATAATTATGGTATACTAGAAAAAACATGGTTAAATCAACCAGCCCCAATAAAAGGCATGATATGTATAATTTTGAAAAGGAATTATTTTTAGTGCTTTTTTTTTTCAAAGATGAAATAGGATAGCTGGATGTGGCTGTGCTAAAGAAACTCATTTGTTGAGTTGTTGTCTGGACAAGTGATAAATAATTCATCTTTGATGGAACAATGGACAGAGCTCAAGTCAGAATCAATAAGACTTGAGTTCAAATCCTGCCTCAGATACTTTCTAGCCATGGGACCCCAAATAAGTCACTTAGCTTCTTTTCATATGAAATGAAAGAGTTTGACTCTAAGGTCTCTAAGGATACTTTAACTCTAAAATCTATGAATAGTGTTTAGAGAGCTGACCTTAAAGTCAGGAAGATCTGGGTTCAAGTCATCTTTTAACACATTCTGGCTGTGTGACTTTGAACAGGTTCTTTACTCTTTCAGTACTCCACAAAACTCTGGAAGACAATAAATTACAGAGAAGGTGATCTCTAGCATTAGTGGAGGGAGTTTCCTCATCTGGGAGTTCCCCTAGGATTGAAATCACATACCTACTCTCAGTCTTTAACTTTATAATATAGTATAAATATAGTATTGAATAGTTGAATTGGGAATAATGCTTGACAAACAGGGGAAGATATTATCAGAAAAAGGAGGAGGGTAAGTCAGGTTGTGAAAGCAGAAGATGGCAAATGGACTAGCTTACTGCTTCCTCCTCTTTTTCTCATTTCATTTATTCATTCAGGACATGGGTGTGGGGTAAAAACAAGAGGTGTCAATACAAAGTTAAAGGAAAAAAATTGATCTGGAATTCCAAGTCAATCTAGAGAGCCCGGGGCTGTTATAACTTTGCCTTGTTAACTTTGTATGGGAGTTGTTGCTGATTACTTTGTTGAGAATGTTTACTGACATTTCAAAAACTAGAGGCATTTATATAAAAATATGGAAGGCTTCTTAATGAGCAAATAAATCTAGACTAGATTTCTCCAGGCAAAAAATGGAGTTAAAAATCTAGACAACAGGAGTAATTGTTGTAGGGTTAGAAAATATCCAGCCACAGACTTCCTTCCTCCCTTCCTCCCTTTCTCCTTCCCTCCCTCCCTCCCTTCCTCCCTTCTTCCTTTCCTCCTTCCCTCCCTTCCTTTCCCTTCCTCCCTTCCTCCCTTCCTCCCTTCCTCCCTTCCTCCCTTCCTCCCTTCCTCCCTTCCTCCCTTCCTCCCTTCCTTCCTTCCTTCCTTCCTTCCTTCCTTCCTTCCTTCCTTCCTTCCTTCCTTCCTTCCTTCCTTCCTTCCTTCCTTCCTTCCTTTCTTCTTTCCTTCCTTCTTCCCTCCCTTCTTCCCTTCTTCCTTTCTTCCCTTCCTCCCTTCCTCCCTTCCTCTCTCCCTTCTTCCCTTCCTCCCTTCCTTCTTCCCTTCCTCTCTCCCTTCCTTTCTTCTTCTCTTCTTCCCTTCCTCCCTCCCTTCCTCCCTTTGTCCTTCCCTCCCTTATATTTAGTAAAAGCCTACTGTGTTCTAGCACTGTGATAAGTACTTTACAAATATTATCTCATTTCATTCTCACAACAACTCTGTGAGGTAAGTGCTATTATTATGCCATCTTAACGTGGCTCACTTCAACAATGAGATGATTCAAACCAGTTCCACTTGTTCAGTGATGGAGAGAGCCATCCACATCCAGAGAGAGGACTGTGGGAACTGAGTGTGGACCAAAACATAACATTCTCACTCTCTCTGTTGTTGTTTGCTTGCATTTTGTTTTCTTTCTCAGTTTTTTCTTCCTTCTTGAGCTATTTTTTCTTGTGCAGCAAGATAACTGTATAAATATGTATACATATATTGGACTTAACATATTTTTTAACATATTTAATATATTGGACTACTTGCCATCTAGGGGAAGGGTGGGGGAAGGAGGGGAAATTTTGGAATAGAAGGTTTTACAAGAGTCAGTGTTGAAAAATTACCCATGTATATGTTTTGTAAATAAAAAGCTTTATTAAAAAAAGAAAAGAAAAAAATGATTATGCCATCTTACAAGTTGAGGAAATCAAGGTAGATAGTGGATAAGGGACTTGCCTAGACTCACATGGCTGGTATTTGAGGCCAAATTTATACTCAGGTATTCCTGGCTCTACACCCAGAGAGCTATCTACTTTGCCACTCAACTGTCCCTAATAAATATTTACTGATTGACAATGCATATTGATTTGGAAAAAACTGACAATAATATTCAATTGATTTTTTGAACCAGCTGTTAGTATTCAGGATACAACTGTTTTTAGATTCAAGCTCCAACTGCTTTTATATTCAGGCTCTGTCATCTACTATGTTAATGATTCCTCCCAGATTTGGGTGATCTAACATTTTCATATATTTGCTAGCCATATGTTCATCTTAAATTTTGACAAAACAAAATGCTGAAAATCAATGTCATTTCAGATCCTTTGGTCCAGTCTACTTAAAGCTTCTGTACATATTGATATCCATCCATTGGGTCCAGCAATTCAATTAGATCATAATTCCTTGGCCAAACTCTTAACTATTCAAAAGGAACCATTAGAGGCCCTGTCAAATGACTGGCTAAGATTCAGCTATGCTGAGTCTATGGCATTGCTCTGGTTTACTGTCCAAAAAGAAAATTCAATTTTTATGATCTTTATGAAGCTATGTTAGACAGAGGACCTATAGCCACCATCATATTTGTCTTTATGAAGCCTGGTTAGTTCTTAGTGATCACTGTTCTCTCATTTATAAATGTAAATGGCTCCCTTAGTGATATATTCTAGAATTTTTCATGAATCAAGGTCAAGCTCAGTAATTCATTTTTTGACATTCATTTTTATAAGATATAAATGTCTAAATTTCTCTCTTTTCTTCCCCTTTTCCCTCTCCAAGACAGCAAGCAACTTGATATAGATTATATATGTGTAATCAAGTAAAACATATTTCTACCTTAGTCATATTGTGAAAGAAGAAACAGAATAAAAAGAAAAAAAAACCCATAAAAGGAACCAAAGAAAGTAAAAATAGTATGCTTTCATCTGCATTCAGACTCCACCAGCTCTTTCTCTGGATGTGGATAACATTTTCCATCACGAGTCTTTTGGAATTGAATGACCTCTTCTTTGATGATTCTTCTCTCTCATTTTGAAAATCAAGATGACTTTCTTTGGTACATCAATTTTCAACTTTTTTCAGTTAATTTCTTTTCTTTATATTTTTTTCAGGGCTCATTGATCATGGATAGCAGTCATATTTGCTAATTCTCCCAGTACCGGAAGACATAGTTCACTTAAGTCTGAAGGTTTGAATTTAGTATCAGCACCTACCACTTCTTCATTTATTTGGGATCTCAACTCCCTTCTGACCATTTGTTGACCATTCTTTTGAGACTGATCACAGATTTCCAGGAAAACAGAAATAAAATAGTGACTGAGTAATTTTTCCTTTGCTCTAGTGGTAAACATTATCACCATCCTACTTATCCTCAGTAAATGAACCTCCCACTTTGTTCTTAGCTCAAAAGTATGCTTTGCCAGCCTCAGCCTGTTCTGAGACTTGTCTTTCCTGTCAAAGTTTATATAGGACTCTCTTCCTTCTTTGCGTTGTTCTTGTCTTCCCTACTTTATTAATGAGTGCCTACCATATGCACAGTAATTTCTCTGCCTTCCTCCATCTATTTGAAAAAACTAGATGATCATTTCAATAGTGAGTGCACTCTGAGTCATAAAACTCAAGAAAAAAGGCTCTTTCTGCAAAACATTATGGGTCTATGATGCTCTGGAAGGGAAAGACTTTCAAAATATTAAGTTTCAGAGAGTGGTTCATCATGGTGATTGCAGCAAATTTTATCTACTTTTCTTACAAAAGGTCAGTTCTTTCAGCAGGATCCTTTCATTACACCTCAGCCCATCTTCAAAAATTGCATTAACTCCCTGATAAACAATGTAAAGGGAACAAAATCAATTGCCTTGGGTAGAAAATTGCTATTACACATGGGTTCCTATAGGTTGTGGAGTTTTCTTGCTATTAAAATGACAGACAAAAGAAATATACCACCTTCCCCAGGCCTCTGCCATATTTCTTGGTATTGATATGATCTTTTTGTGCCAAATCCAGGCTACTGTCTCACTAAGCTACTGTTCACTAAGTTTCAGCCCCATCATTTTCAGGTTTCACTATGCTATGTCTTGGAACTTTGTAGAAAAAGTATTTCTTCATATCTTGCTCTGGGCAAGTGCTTTCTGGGTATGAGATCTGAGTTCATTTGAGTATTTGAGTAGTGATTACTTTTTAAAGTCAGCCCTGTTTTTTATATTACTGAAACTTTAATTTGTTAAAAGTATAGTGAGGAGACACATGGCAGACAAGCATAAGTTATAACATATCATCAAAGAACTGAGCAGAAGTGATAGAAGGAAAGTCATCAGAGAGATGACCAGAATGAGGTTGGCCCAGCCCATAGAGAAAGCTAAGGATTTCTGGGCAAACAGACTGGGACAGCCATTGATATCCCCATTATGTCAAGAAATGTAGAGGAAGACCAGTAGCATGCTGGGTAATCGCCCTATGAAGGAATTATGGAAAGGACAAGAGGCATCTAGGATGAAAAGAATGGCAATCTTCACCTCTGGAGGCATTTCACACTTTTGACAGATTATATAAATCCCATTTGCTGAAGTTTCTTCCCCCTGTCACCCCATTTCTCCATGTCACCAAGCTCAGTCTTCAAATTATTGGGGTGAAGGTTCAAGGGATAAGAATGGATAAAACACCAGTACAGAAAGAAAGGAGGCAGGTGAGGGGATGGGGATGGTGATCTTTGAATGTCTGGGGGGAGAGTACACTCAGAATAGAAGATGCAGAGAAGGAACTATTTCAGGGAATGGGTCAAAAGGACTAACCTCCTGGAAATCTGGACACAAACAAGGAGCCTCCAAATATAAGAGGGAGGCTGAGAGAGGTCCAGAGGACACAGGTCTCTGAAGTCTGGAGGGCTCCACTTGGCAGGTGTAGACATCCCCACATTTGGGGGTCATTTCCAGCATCACCAGGACCAGCTAGGTCTAGTCTCCATTGCTGACCAGGCTTATGGACACCACTCTAGCTGTCTCCACCTGACCCCAATCTCCCCAGGATAGAAACCATTGACAGAGCAGATAAGTAGGTAGTGGTGTCCCAGAAAAGCCATCTCTAATGGATACCCAATCACCTTGGGCTCCATGCACTGACAAGGTTTTATATACCTCCGTCTGTAAGGTCTCCGAGTAATCCTCTGTTTGTCCAAATACCCATCCCCCCAGTTCCATCATGTCCCAGACACCCCCAAGCCACTGTCAAAGTGCACAAACTGCTCCCGTTTGTGCACCTGCCGCCCGTGCTCCTGCTGGTTTTCCAAGTCCAGTCCTGTTTTAATAACATAGATGGATGGCATTTCCTTTCTTTCTGCTGTAAATAATGGCTGTGGAACACTGTAAAAATGCCAAGTGATTTATAAATTCTTGATAAGGAGAGCAGTAGTGACAGCAAAAATGTCTTCTGGCCCATTTGCGGAGGCAGGAACCTGAGGGTTGCTCATTGTTATGCATTGTGAGGAGGGGAAAGGGAGACCGCATGAACAGGCTACCAGGCCACCATTAAAAGGGGAAAATGGAAGGGATAGAGTTGTATAGGTCTCATTCATAGAAATTCCCAAAGGAAATTTTTTTCTCCAAGGCAATTAGGGTTAAGTGACTTGCCCAGGGTCACACAACTAGGAAGTGTTAAGTGTCTGAGACCAGATTTGAATTCAGGTCCTCCTGACTTCAAGGCTGGTGCTCTATCCACTGCACCACCTAGCTGCCCCTCCCAAAGGAAATTTAAATGAAACATTGCATCCCTGTAAGAGAGTAGTATCATAAAATGAAATAATAATGATAGCAAGCATTCCTATATGTGCATATATATACAAAGAATATATAAAATAATTTTACATACATAGGTATAAAGACATATACACCTATATGTGTGTAATGGCAACTATCTCTAAGGAGATGGAGGGAAGAAAAAAAAGAAGAAATTTGTGCGATAATTTTGTTGTTGCTGTTTGTTCTTTGTTCTGAAGAAGCTAATAACATCAGGAAGGTGATGTCAAGACTTGCAAGTGAATTGGATTTAAGTGAATCAGGGCTGTGCAGACTCACCAGCCTCACTTTCCTCTGGAGCCATCTGGGTCCAGTGACAACATATAGATGAAGATGACTGGAGATGGTCCCACATGCAGTGAGAAACATAAAGGCATTTCCAGGACCCTGTTTGACTAAGGCAATGCCTATTCTAATGATTAAGGTTAGGTAAGAAATGAAGCAACTCTTTTATCTAGTCAAAAAACAAAAATAAAAACAAAAAACCAAAAATGAACCCTAAAGGGGAAAACAGAAACAACTGCTATTTACATTCACTCTGACGTATCAGAACCATACAGTAACCAAAAGAAGGTTGGATTGGAATCTACTGTTGGCAAATCAATGAAAGCCAGAGTGATTTGCATTTAAGAGATGGTCAAGTAGTTCCAAAGCTTGGACCACCAGTGCAATATTTCAAGAAATCAAGGAATATTTTATTTAAGATTTTTGCATCAATATTCATTAAGGAAATTGGTCTATAATTTTCTTTCTCTGTTTTTACCCTACCTGGTTTAGGTATCAATACCATATATGTGTCATAAAAGCAATTTGGTAGTGCACTGGATAGAGCATCAGCCTTGAAGTCAGGAGGACCTGAAATCAAATTTGACTTCAGACACTTAACACTTCCTAGATGTGTGAAATTGGACAAGTCACTTAACCCCAATTACCTAAGCAAAAAAAAAAAAAAAAAAAAAAAAAAAGAAATTTGGTAGGACTTCTTTCCCTAATTTTTCAAATAGTTTGCATAGTATTGGATTTAATTGTTCTTTATATGTTTGTTTATGTGTAAATCCATCTGGCCCTGGAGATTTTTTCTTAGGGAGCTGATTAATAGTTTGTCCTATTTCTTTTTCTAAAATGGGACTATTTAAGTAATTTATTTTCTCTTCTGTTACTCTGGGCAGTCTATATTTTTGTAGATATTCCTCTACTTCACTTAGATTATCAAATTTATTGACTTCAAAATGCTCTAATTTCCTCTTCAATGGTGGAAAGTTCTCCATTTTCATTTTTGAGATTAACAATTTTATTCTCTTCTTTCCTTTTTCTAATCATATTAACTAAAGATTTATATATTTTATTGTTTTTTCATAAAACTCTTAGTTTTATTTATTAATTCAATAGTTTTCTTACTTTCAATTTCATTAATCTCCCCTTTTGTTTTCAGAATTTCAAATTTGGCATTTAATTTGGGGTTTTTAATTTGTTTCTTTTCTAGCTTTTTAGTTGCGAGTCTAATTTGTTGATCTTCTCTTTATTTTATGCAAATAAGCATCTAGAGATATAAAATTTCCCCTAATAACTACTTTGGCTGCATCCCACAAATTTTGGTATGTTGTCTCATTATTGTCATTCTCTTAGATGAAATTATTGGTTGTGTTTTTTATTTGTTGTTTCACCCACTCATTCTTTAGGATTAGATTATTTAGTTTCCAATTAATTTTTGGTCTATTTTCCCCTGGCTTTTCATTTCATGTAGTTATAAAATATCAGCAAAGAGATTACAGAAAGTGTTCCCCAGGATAATATACCATGACCAAGTAGGATTTATACCAGGAATGCAGGACTGCTTCAATATTATAAGCATAATTGATTATATTAATAACCAAATTAGCAAAAATCATATAACTATCTCAATAGATGCCAAAAAAATCACTTGATAAAATCCAATTCCTATTAAAACATTTGAGAATATAGGAATAAATGGACTTTTCTTTAAAATAATCAGTGGCATCTATTTTAAACCATTTAAAGTATCATATGTAATGGGGAAAAACTAGAACAATTCTCAATAAGATCAGGAATGAAACAAGGTTGCCCACTATCACCAATACTATTCAATATTGTATTAGAAATGCTAGCCTTGGCAATATGAGAAGAAAAATGGATTAAAGGAATTAGAGTAGATAATGAGGAAATCTAATTATAAATTTTTGCAGATGATATGATGGTATACCTAGAATATCCTAGAGAATCAATGAAAAAACTACTAGAAACAATTCACAACTTTACCAAAGTTGCAGGATACAAAATAAATCCACACAAATGAAATACAATGAAATACAACAGCAAGAGATACAAAGAGAAATTCCATTAAAAATAACTGTCAATAATATAAAATATTTGGGAATCTACCTGCCAAAGCAAAGTCAGGAACTATATGAACACAATTACAAAACACTTTCCACATAAATAAAGTCAGATATAATCAATTGGAAAAATATCAAGTACTCATGGGTGCAATGAGTAAATATAATAAAAATGATAATACTACCTAAAGTATTCTACTTATTTAGTGTCATACCAACTACTTGTCATACCAATCCAACTCCTAAGAAATTATTTTACAGATCTAGAAAAAATAATAACAAAGTTTATCTGGAAGAGCAAAAGGTAAAAATTTCAAGGGATTTAATGAAAGAATGCAAATGAAGGTGGTCTAGCTGTATCAGATCTAAAACTATATTATAAAGCAGTGGTCATCAAAACTGGTTGATATTGGCTAAGAAATAGAACAGTTGATCAGTGGAATAGGTTAGGTTCATAGGACAAAATAGTCAATGAAGTGTTTGACAAACCCCAAAACCCCAGCTTTTGGGATAAGAACTCACTTTTGACAAAAATTGCTGGGAAAATTGGAAACTGCCATGGCAGAAACTAGGCATTGACCCACACTTAGCACCATATACCAAGATAAAATTGAAATGGGTTCATGATTTAGACATAAAGAATGATATTTTCAGCAAATTAGAAGAACAAAGATCTCAGATCTGCGGAGAAGGAAGGCATTTGTGGCCAAAGAATAAATGAAGTTCTTTATTGAACACAAAATAGATAATTTTGATTATATTAAGTTAAAAAGTTTTTGTATAAACAAAAGTAGTGTAGACAAGATTAGAAGGGAAGCAATAAACTGGGAAAACATTTTTATATTCAATGGTTCTGACAAAGGCCTCATTTTAAAAATATGTAGAGAATTGACTCAGATTTTTAAAAATTCAACCCATCCTCCGATTGATAAATGATCAAAGGATATGAATAGGCAATTTTCAGATGGAGAAATTAAAACCATTTCTAGTTATATGAAAAGGTGCTCCAAATCACTATTAATCAGAGAAATGCAAATTAAGACAACTGAAGTATCACCACACCCCTCTCAGATTGGCTAAAATGACAGGAAAAGATAATGATGAATGTTGGAGGGGATGTGGGGAAAACTGGGACACTAATACATTGTTGGTGAAATTGTGAATGGATCCAACCATTCTGGAGAGCAATTTGAAACCATGCTCAAAGACATATAAAACTATGCATATCCTTTGACCCAGCAGTGTTTCTACTGGGCTTATATCCCAAAGATAAGGAGGGAAAGGACCCACATGTGCTTCTGTTTGTAGCAGCCCTTTTTGTAGTGGCAAGAAACTGGAGACTGAGTGGCTACCCATCAGTTGGAGAATGGTGAATAAGTTGTGGTATATGAATATTATGGAATATTATTGTTCTGTAAGAAATGACCAGCAGGATGATTTCAGAGAAGTCTGGAGAGACTGACATGAACTGATGCTGAGTGAAATGAGCAGAACCAGGAGGTCATTGTACACAGAAACAACAAGACTATATGATAAGACTATCTGATTGATGTAGCTCTTTTCAACAATGAGATGATTCATCATCTTGTGATGATGAGAGCCATCTATGCTCAGAGAGAGGACTGGGAGAACTGAGTATGGATCCTAACATAGCATTTTCACTCTTTTTATTGTTGTTTGCTTGCATTTTATTTTCTTTCTCATTTTTTCCCTTTTTGATCTGATTCTTGTGCAGCAAGATAATTGTATAAATATATATGCATATATATATACATATATATATATATATATATATATATATATATATATATATATATATATATATATATATATATATATATATATATATATATATATATTTAACATATTGGATTACTTGCCATCTAGGGAAGGGGAGAAGGAGAAGGGGGGTGGAATTTGAAAACAGTCTAGTAAGTGTTGAAAAATTATCCATGCATATGTTTTGAAAATAAAAAATAATAAAAAATAAAATAAAAGAAATCAAGGAATAGCAAATTATACATAGTAGATTTGCAATTTTATGTATACTCACCTATTTTATTGTACTATTATAGAAATGTTTATTTTATTCCATAGATTAAAAATCTAAAAATACTTTACAAAAGTCTCTTTTTATCTTTACAACACTCTTGGGAGGTGCTATCCTTATTTCCCTTTCGTTGATGAGGAACTGAGGCTTAAGCCACTTGCCCTGGGCCATATAGCCAATAAATATCTGAGGAGGGATTTGAACTCAGATCTTCCTGACCCTATGTCCAGACTGCTCTCCACTAAATGGAAGGAGCAGTGAACTGCAAATAGAGACTATAGATTTGCATTGTGCTTCTGCTATTAAAAAAAGAAGGGATCAGTACAATCTGATACTTTCTCTGGGAGTCAGGGAGTAGCATTAGACTGTTACTTGGGCCACTGAGAGTTATAAAGTAAGTTGCCCGGTGACACAGAGTCATCATGTATTATGGACAAGCTTGGAATTCTGTTTTTTTCTGACTCTAGGGCTGGCCCTGAGTCTTTCATGACCATGGCTTCTCACTAGGTCTACAAACTTAGTCAAACTAGTTCTTTGTAATTAAACTAGGGATTATCTCTAGGGCAGCAAGATTTTGTCAAGTGCATCTCC
Source organism: Sminthopsis crassicaudata (assembly GCF_048593235.1). Classification (NCBI taxonomy): domain Eukaryota; kingdom Metazoa; phylum Chordata; class Mammalia; order Dasyuromorphia; family Dasyuridae; genus Sminthopsis; species Sminthopsis crassicaudata. The sequence continues at coordinate 25,342,001 of NC_133621.1, read as the reverse complement.
TCATTTTAGAGATTAGGAAGTTGAAATTCAGGGAATCTACTTGACTTGCTCAAGGTAAAATAGGCAGTATTCATCAGAGGCAGTATTTGAACTCAGATCTACACATCTGAAACACCTAACTGGTCTAGCCCGGCTAGAAATGTAATCATACACAAAAAATGAGTAGGATGATGTATAGGGAGGTGAAAATTAGATTGTGGAAGGAAATCCTTAATTTCCATAAGAATATGATATTTTTGTATTTTATCCAAATGTTCTTAGAAAAGAAAAAAAATATCTCAAACTTCGAGAAAGTAAAAGTTTTAATGTCTGAACTTTTTCTGGGGAGAATAGATGGCGTATCCCAGGGTATATTTATATAAAATTAATATTAAGACCTAAGTTCACAACCGGAATATTACTTGGTTCATTTCTCCTCTTTCTCCTGTATCTCCTCCCATCCCCAGTTTCCTTTTAGCATACTTGTGGCAGCAGTTACATTTTCCTTACTCTTAGTGCCTGGAACATAGTAGATACTTAATAAATATTTGTTTACTGAATTGAAAATGTGATACAGTATAAAGTAATTTTTGATTTATGGTCATGAGATCTAGTTTTGAATCTCAGTCCTTCCAATTATTACTCCCGTGATTAGAGGCACTTAACTTCCTTAGACTTCAGTTTCTTCATCTGTGGAAAAAAGGATTTATCCTTGTTATTCAGATGTTTTTTCAGTTGTATCTGGCTCTTCATGACCCCTTCTGAGGTTTTCTTGGCAAAGGTACTGGATGGAGTTTGCCATTTTCTTTTCCAGCTCATTTTTATAGATGAGGAACAAGATTAAGTAATTTGTCCAGGACCATATAGTAAGTGTATGAGACTGGAGTTGAATGCAGATCTTCCTGTTCCATCCCACTGTTGTATCCATTGCACTGCTTGGGTGCCCTAGATGCCCTCTAAGATACTTTAACTTCCAGATTTATGATTCTTTCATGATTTCTTTAGTAGGGAATATCTCCTCTGTTACCACAGTGATTTCTTCCATTTGGCATAGGTTTGGACTTTAATTATTCAGCAGGAGCTAGCAAACCACTGATTCCCTGGCTGGAAAATCCACTTAAGGAAATGAAAGCATTCAAGTTATCCATATGTGTCCATGTGTCTGAGGATTTTCTGTGCATGTAAACCTTGGAATGATTTCAAGACCTGGGTATTCCTATCTCTCTTTCACCTGACTTTAAACCTTCGATTTGTCATTTTGGAAAAAAAATTTCCACTTGTTTTTGAGTAGAAAGGATGGAGCAGGGAATGGAAAGCCCTCACTTCTAAAAATGTTGCATTTCCAAACAATTGTCAGTAATGTTTGACATTGCAGACATTATAGAAAAATGAGATTTGGATGTTAGGACTGCTGTTCTTGAAGCTCTTCTTGTTCATCTTTCATTCTTGAAAAGGACCAGTGCCATCATAGGGTGATATCATGCCCTTGAATTGGATTTAAGTTAGCAGATCTATGAAAAGTAATCAGGCTCACTTTCTCCTCCAGAGTCATGGGAGACCACTGGCAAGACAAAAGATCAGATGACTGGCAATAACCCAGAATGTTAGGGCTGGGAGGCTGGGGTTGGAATCATGGTAGGAATGTATGTGTAAGACATAGGATGAACAAAGGGGTGAATGAGAGGAGAGAGATTAGTAAAGGAAAACTCTTCCTTTCTCTCTGTCTCTCTCTCCTCTCTGCCTCTGACTTTTTGTCTCTCTCTCTCTCTACTTCTCTCCGTGTGTTTTTGTGTCTCTGTCTCTATCTTTCTCTCTGCCTCTGCCTGTCTCCATCTCTCTCTCCATCTCTCTCTCTCTCTCTCTCTCTCTCTCTCTCTCTCTCTCTCTCTCTCTCTCTCTCTCTCTCTTTCTGTCTGTCAGTCTGTCTGTCTCTTCTAGGAGCCAAGATGATAAAATAGGAAAGGGAATGTCTTATTCTAAAGAATATTATATCTCCATGTTATATAATTGCACATATATAATGTGCAATACAATACAATATATTATAAAATAATATGGTTTATTATAAGTTAATAAAGTACAACTAGAAATCATTAAGCATTTATTGCATATAGAGCATACTCAGTTTCATTAATGCTCATCTTGAGTCTTTTTCTTTGTGGTTTCAAACTCATCTGGTAAACTTGGTAATATTTGGTAATAATCTGAAGCAGTCTAATAGGAAGAAAGCAATAAGAACCAATAGTGTGTTATGGAAACCAAGAAAACTAATGTGATTTTTGGTTGTAACACAAATATCAGGGACTATCTAGGCTTAAGGATATGACGGTCTCATTTAGCTCTGCACTGATAAGTTGGGAAATGCCTAGTGGAAGGAAAGAGGCAAGATGATGAAGGGCCCTGAGCTCATGCTCCAGGAAGATCAGTAGAAGGCAGTGGGCATGTTTATCTTGGAAAAGAGAAGACTTTGGGAGGCTGTGATTTTTGTAGAGGGAGATTCCACAGATTTGCTTGGCCACACAGGGTAAACAAGGAAAAGGTACCGAGAGAGAATTTAAGCTTATTGTCAGGAAATAAACAATATTTTAATAGAGCTTTTCAATAGAGAATACATTGCATTTATAGGAGGTGGGTTTCCAATCACTGGAGATCTTCAAGCAAACATTAGATAACTACTTGTTAGTTATGTTGTAGAAGCTTCTTTCAAGTATTTAATAGATTAGAGACAACCAAATATTCCTCTCAACTGAAATGTTGTGATGTTAAGATTATAGGAATAAGTAGTTCAATTTACTTCAACATGAATTAATTAAACACCTATCATGTGTAAGGAATGCTTAGGAATGCAAAGACAAAATGAAATATTCCATGACCTAGAAGAGTTTTTTATTTTATTTGGGGATAAAACTTCAAGTAATGGGAGCATTGTGTGAAGGAATATTACAATTGAGATCATCAGGAAAAACCTTGTACCATACATTTAATTTCAGCTGAATTTTGAAGGAATCTACAGGTTTGAAAAGATGGAGATGAGAGAGCAGGAATATTCTCCCAGGAATGGGGGAATATCAGATGGAGACTTGGAACCCAGAGTTGAAGATTGATCATATTTTATATGGAGTAACAAGATGACCAATTTGACTAAAAAGTAGAATCAGTGATGAAGTATATTGTGCAATAAGCTCAGCAATGACATGGAGACAGGATACTAAACTGAGGAACCTTCATTTTATCCTGGAGTAAATACAGAATTATTGAAGAGACTTGAGTTGAGGAATGAAATGTCCATCAACAAGTCAACAAGCATTTAATAAGTGCTTACCAAATGCCAAAGACCATGTCACTGGAGAACAAGTACCGACTCTTTTTGGTCAGAATTGTGTTTAATAGAATTATCTTGGGAGCTGAATGGAGTCTGAATAGGAGGGGAGAGATACAGAAACAGACAAACCAATTAGAATGCTATTTTAATGGTCTATGTGAAAGATGATGGACACCTGAATTAGGTGGTGTGAGTGGAGAGAAGGGACTTATATGAAAGCTGTGGTGTTGTAGAAACAGAGTGCTTTGCCAATTGATTGGAGGGTTGAAAACAGTGACTTTGAGATTATGAATCTGTATAAAGGGAAGGATGACCTGCTTTTGAGAGAAATAGGGAGTTTAGAAGAAAGGATAGGATAAGAGGTAAAGATAAGAAGTTTTATTTGGATGTGGGTTTGAGATATCTATTTGGAGCATCCATATGGAGATATCTGACTGATAGTTATATGGAACTAGAACAGAAGAGAGATTAGGGATGGATCTAGAGATTCAGAGTCATTAACATAAGAGATAAGAAGAAAGATGATAAGATCACTCTCTGTCTCTGTTTCTATCTTTTTCTGTCTCTGTCTTTCTCTTTTCTCTTTCCTTTTCTCTTTGTCTCTGTCTCATACACACACACACAAACACACACACACCTCGCTATACAAAAACATACATAGAAAGTAATTGAATCCATGTCTCAGAAAAACCTCAAAGAAAGTGTAAATGGGGAAAGGGGAATCTGGGATGGTTTGATGGTCATTTTTTTTTGTTCCAAATAAAACATTCATGGATTTTTTAATGGCCAGTTAGACAGACTCTAGCCCTGACCAAGTAACAGGCCCAGTGGTATATTTCATTGAGTTATAATTTACAGATGTTCCTGGTCTGCTGGGGGAATATTGAATTAGGTTGTATAACTGAATTTGAGCAGGATTTCCAGAATGTGGCACGTCTCAGGTCTGCCAGGGTGTTTGGTTAGTTATTCATACCCATCACATGGGTTTCAAATGTTGCCAACTCTTCTTGCTGAATGGATATCTTTTAATGAAAGTTCTTTCTGAGCAGGCCTCTTGGCTTGCTGTCAATCCTGATCTGTCCTTGTGATTCTATTTGGCCTGCTGGTTTAACAAATAAGAGAGCCAACATATGAAGGAGTGACAGTCATCTCTTTATATCAGGTATATTCTCCTGATATGAAGGTTTTAAAGTCTTTAGCCTTGGGGACCAGATTAGAGATCTGAATTCTATTAATTCAATCAAAACCATTACTAAAATCAGTTTATCACGGGACTAACTGTGTCTCTAAGTCACCCTGAAGATTAGAGTATCAGGGGCCTGGGTATGAGTTCTTATTCTTCCGTTTTCTAGCTATGTGACATTGGGCAAGGTACTTCACATCTGTGGATATCTCAAATTACCAGGAGGTTTGGTTCAGCAACTCCTTTTATAGGAAAGAGAAGGGCTAATGAGAATGAGCCCTAGAAGTATGGGGGCACACCAGGTTTCTGTTTTATGCATGCCTATAATTGCCATACTTGTCAATCCTATTCATATCTCAAACTCAACACATCCAAATTTTAATTCATCGTCTCTCCTTGAAGCAGCTCTTTCTCTTGGCTCCTCTATTTTTTCTTTTTTTGCTAATGTCAACATCATCCTTTCATTATTCAGGCTTAAAATGTGTTTAATAAATGTTTGGACTAGTAAAAGATCATCACAACATTTTAAGCCTCGATAATGGAAAGGATGATGTGCCAGACCCTGTGCTAAGTACTGGAGACCCAAAGAAAGGCAAAAATAATTCCTGTCCTCAAAGATTTCACAATCTAATGATCCATTCTCTAAAGAACTCTTGATAGATCTTTTTTGCTCGCTGCATTCTTTGGGGCAGGGCTTTCCTCACCAATTTCCTAATTTCCCTTTGGATACCTGAGAAGAGCTTCCTAATAAATAGAGCAGAATACCTATACTTTTGGCTTTTTCAAAAGCAAAACTAGTTTTCTCAACGATCTCCTGTGACAACTAGTCGGTCGGCCAATCCTATTGTTGGTCAGTCATTTTTCAGTTGTGTCCAAGTCTTCATGACTCCATTCTAGTTTTCTTGGCAAAGATACTGGACTACTTTGCCATTTCCTTCTACAGTCCATTTTACAGATGAGAAAATTGAGGCTACCAGAATTAAGTGAATGTCTGAAATCAGATTTGAACTCAGGAAGGTGAGTTGGCTTGTCTCCATGATCAATTCTGTATCTATCTAGCTATCCAGTCCTATAGATTCTACTTTTTGCAATCTGATTCTGATCACCCCATTTCTACTCCTCGTGGCATCTTCCTACTACCTCTTACTACCTTTTCTCTAGAAAGTTGCAAAGGACTTTAAAGTTATTTCTTGCTTTCAGCAATGATCCCCTCCAAGCCACCCTATATGCCACTTCCAGATGAATTTTCCTAACCCAAAACACTCAAGAAGCCTCCATTGCCTCCATCTTGCTTTTAGAGCAAAATCCTTAGCTTTGGAATTCAAGAGCTACCATGACAGCCCCAGCCAGCCCTTCTGGTCTTATTTCCTTTTATTCTTTTTTATGTACTCTACAGTACTCTAGCCAAACTGATCACTCACTGTTCCACAAATAGGATTTGTTCTTTCCTTCCTCCATTCCCTGTTTTAACACTCTTCTCTGTAAAGAAATTTTCAACAACTCTGTGTGACTTAACCCAATTTCTCGACTATCTCTTTTATAAAGCCATCCTGATTCCTTCAGCTTAGAGTGTCTTCCAGATCCCTATAACACTGTGTCTTGAATGATATATCCCATGCTGTCTTGTATAAGTTTTTGGTGTGAGTCTCATTTCCCATACCAGATTGTAAGCTTTTTGCAGACAACAATGGTGTCTTATACAATATGGCTCACATCTGGCTTGGTGCCTTTCTCACAGAAAGTATGGAAATATTTATTGAACAAATGATCAAAGAAAAAGGGTGGGGTTCCCTCGAGCTTGCATTCCCAAATGTAATTGATGACAAATTATGGAATGAGTAAGAGAAAACTTATTTTCTTAATGAGTATTTTCTACTTATACCGAGGAGAAGGAAATTGCCCAAGGGATCCTTCAGATGGATTCACTACTTCTTATGTTGATTTAAAAGGTGTTTTCATACCTCAGAGAGCTATACCCTATAATAGATAGGGAATGGAGAAAACACTTCCTGAGTCAGATTGAAATAGCCAAAATCCTCAGAGGATCTAGTTACAAATGAGTCATCTTCAGTCTGTCCTTCAGGAGTAATAATAAAAATACCATTTATACAAATGCAAAGCTAATGGCCATCTTGACCTTTTCAGCTCCTGATACATGGCCATTACATCTCTTCCCCTATCCCGTACATCTCTTTGATTTAAGCTGTTTAGTATGTTTGTGTGTTTGCAGATAAATGTCATTGTTGGCAATGTTCCAAAGTTTATTTGTACTTACCCTTGAGTCTCTTCATTGCTCTTTGGATGACCCAACATTTGGATTCTTTAGATATTGTGTTGTTCCATGAGTCACAGTAAGTATCTGGGAAGAATACTGCTTTGTTCTCTTTTAGATCTGGGTGTTTGTCTTTAGTGTCTATTCCTTTTTTAAAATCAGTTTTGGCTCAGAGTAGGGCAGCTCTCAATGTACAATAAGGATGAATATGTTATTTTCTTGTAATACTTTACTTAAATCAGATTTACAGCATATCCACTGCCTTTTCTTTTCACCTGGGCCCTACTGCTGTTCTACATCATGTCTGAGAATTGTGATTTTTCTTAGCCTTAAGAATATATCTGCAAGAACTTTGTCTAATTCACTTTTGATATTGCACCTGTTCCCCCCCCCCTTGGGGCCTTCCTTTGTAGCTGTCAGCCACAATATTGTCCAAAATCCTATGAAAAAAAGTCACTAAATGAAAAATTTAGTGAGTTGAGAGTTTGGTTGAATCTTTTCTTGCACTGGTATAATTGCAGGTGCATACCAGCATGGAATCCACTGGAAAAAGTTGCAGCTGATCTAAGGCCCTTTTTAGGTTGAAAGACACCACTAAAGGGAATGTGGAAATCTCTTGGAAGTCTCCCCAGCAATTTTCTTAAATGTATCCAGCTGGTCTTCCCATCTATTATTAAGGTCTGACTGTAGACATGACTCTTGTTTTCCATGCAAAACCCAAGGTGAAGTTTATCTTAGTTGGAAAATAAAGAAGCCAGATGTAGGGCTAGAGATGTCTCCCACAAACCTGACATGTTTTTTTTTTCTTTCTCTCCCACATTTTCTTCTTACATTTGTTATTTCCTGTTGCAACAGCTCTACTATCCATTTCAGGTTGATTCCACGGTGTGAAAACCGAGGCAGGAAAACACTGTGGAAACTTAATACGTTTCACAGTTTAGCAAACTATGTGTGAGTTCCCTGCCTGTGGAATAAGATGGCAAAAGCAAGCTTTAAACGACAGCCAAAAATTGCCTGGCTAGGAGATGGAAACTTCATCTAGTGAAACCTTGATTTTAGCATGTTCTTGAAACCAATCTCTTCTTTCTTTTGTGTCAGAGGAAATAGAATTATTTTATTTTGTTACAAATTCATTTCATATCTGAATAGCCAGCCTGGGTCATAATAGAGAATATTAATTGGAAGGAAGTCTGATGTGTAACTGAAAAACAATGCTTTTTCCAATGGTAGCTCAGCTATGGCATCCACACTGTCGGTGCTGAAAGAGTAGCTTCCATTTGTATTGGACTTCTTTTTACTTCTTCTTTCATGATCATGAGACTTTCAGAAGCTTTTATTTTATTTTATTTTTAATTAAAAGCACTTTTAAAAATTAATTTTATAATTATAACTTTTTTTGACAGTACATATGGATGGGTAATTTTTTTACAACATTATCTCTTGCACTCATTTTTTCAGAAGATTTTATGTCATATATTAAATGCTATACAGGACTTCAGAGGCCATTTAGTGCAATCTTTATCCAGATGAGGAAATCCTTTTATTTTATAGATTGGAAAATGAATCCCAAGGAAATCATGGAATTATGATTCTAAGGCCGGAAGGCACCTCACAGTCCCCTTAATCTAGTCCCCTTATTTTAGAAATAAGAAAAATGAGGTCTAGAGAGGTCATAGGATCATAAATTTCAAGCTGGACAGTTCCTTGGAAACCATATGCTCTCCCTACAGCACCCCCACTTTAAAATGTAAAAACTGCAGGCCAAAGGATTAAGTGATCTGCGTCAGGTTTCACAAAGAGCACCAGAGGTGAGCTATAAGCCCAGGTTCTCTGCTTTCTAAGCCATGGTTCTCTCCAGTGTATGTTACTGCCTCAAGAATGCTCTATTAGCATTTTAGTCATTCACTAGGGATGTTTTCCTTGGTCAGCTATTCCTTTTGAGGACAACTGAGATAAACATTGCCTACAGGGTACAGATTCTGTCTTTAGGAATATTGAAGTGTAAAGCAATGTCATCTGTTTTCTGAAATGACTAAATACTACAATACCAAAGTAGAATTAAACTTGGCATTTAGCTGGTAAGGTTTAAAGCAAAAAATAAAATTAGGTACAGGCTGAGCTGCTCAAAAAGAATATCTTTTCATTAGGAGCACACAAAAACCTCACAATGAGCACAGATAACAGTATTAAAATGAGACAAGCTTATTTTAAAGTTAGAAGTGGCCAAAAGCTTTATTTCATGGCAGTGTCAAGTAGAAGGTGAAAGCATGAAACGTGTCGATCCCTGGTCACTGCTGTTAGCACCCAAAAGTTGAACCCATGGACCAGGTAGAAGCAGCATTCTACAGGTGGTAGCCAGGGACTGATGTGGGAGCAGCTGAAATCCTTAATTATGGGTAGCTGTCAGCCAGGAATTGTCCAAAAGTGAATTGGACTGTCAAAGGGGGTCATCTAGAGGTTACTAGAGGTCAGCATGTGAAGGTTATAGGACCATTTGCAGGGTAGAGGTGGGATATAGTAGATAGCATTCAATTTGGATATTTATTGGATTAGCCACCTTTCAAATTTCTTCCAAATCTGAAATTCTGAAATTATAAGACTATGTAGAGACATAATCCCAAGGAATACGGTAAGGTCATTGTCACAAAAGATGCGGAGATGTTGGTATTGATTAGAAGGAGGGAATCAGATATAGAGGAAAGAAAGATTGGAGCATCTTGGGAACACTCAGGTATACAATGGCAGCTAGGTAGCATAAGGAGTAGAAAACCCTGAAATCAGATTCAAATTAGATTCAAATATGGCCTCAGATACTTATTTATTAGTTTGTTGTTCTGAGCAAGTCATTTACATTCTACTAACCTCTATTTCCTCATCAGTAAAATGGACATAATAAAAGAACTTACCTTCTAGGTCTATAATGAGATCAAATGAGAGGATAATTGTAAAATCTTTAGCACAATGCCTGGCACATAGTAAAAGCTATAAAATATTAGCTACCATTATCGCGTCATCACCACCACCACCATTTTCAGTAGTCAGGAAATCAGAACTCAAAATGAATGAAAGATGAAGGGAGAAGGAAATACTCAAAAGTTGTGTGTGTGTGTGTGTGTGTGTGTGTGTGTGTGTGTGTGTGTGTGTGTGTGAGAGAGAGAGAGAGAGAGAGAGAGAGAGAGAGAGAGAGAGAGAGAGAGAGAGAGAGAGAGAGAGAAGGAAACAATCAAGCAATGCTGCACTGGAGGTCCAAAGTCAAGGTCAGGGTAGCTAATTTTTTTTCTAGAACCTTGATCACATAAGGAGATCAATCAATCAGCTAATCAGCAAATCATTTATTGAATGTTGAAAATATGCCAAGCAATGGGTTAAGTCTAGGGATTTAAAAAGAAAATTGAAATTTTTACTGACCTAAAGGAGTTTGCCTTCTGTTGGTGGCAATGATAAAAATATGGATTTGCAATGGTTGTTTCTTCTGAGTTTGTTATTTAAATTTAATCTGATCCAATTAAATTGATTATTCAATTCTGCAGAGATTTTGATTAAGGTAATATGGTTGTATGTTAGGATTACTAAGTGAGAACTGAGGTTGTCTGGACAGTGACAAGGTAAGAATTCAGGTTTTCTGGACAATTACAAGGTGAGAACTCAGGTTGACTTGATAGAGGGGGCAAGCTCATTGGCTGGGGTGGTTCTTCCAGAAGCCCTTGCATTATCCCATGCCCATTCTCTGGGAGAATAAAAGAGAGGACTCTCAGAGAAAGAAGGAGACTCTGAATTGCATCAGGCTTGACGGGGCTCTCTGCAGGAAGGGAAGTCACTTCTTTGGACAAGAGTTAACAGCAACTGCCTGGAGACAATGGTTCATTACAGGAAGAAGAATCTGTCTGAGAGATTTGAGTAGACACAGCAGATCTCTTCCCAGAGAGCAATCCAGCAGCTTCTAGAGACGACAGCTCGTTACATTTGGCGTCCACACGTGGGGCAAGGACTTTTGCTTATCCTGACAAGAGGAGCTAGACCAGACCTTTGCAATTTGGCGCCCGAACAGGGACAGACACAGTCCTGATTCCAGTGGAAAAGCTTCCGATCTAGATCTCAGTCTCTCTGACCCAGAACCGTGAGTAACGAGGAAACTTTGTTAAAGATTAAGTGAGCGTGCTAATAGATAAATAAGGAACTTAACTTGTTAAGGGCTAAACCAGGAATCTCTTATAGCTGAAATGGGGCAGATGTTAGCTATATTCAATCCCTGGACCTCAGCCGACTCAACCTCAGCCCCAGACGCAACCTCAGCTCCATTCAGGAGTGGTACTATAGAGAGTATAATCAAGATAATTGAGGAGCAGAGTTTACTTGTAACCTGGGTACAGATTGCTAAACTCTTGGCTGCATTAAGACGCACATCCCCTTGGTTCTTAGAGGAAGAAAAGATAGATGTAGATAAATGGAAGCTAGTGGGATATGAAATGAAAGAATTTCAAGCAAAAAATGGGCCTCGTTCAATTTCTGCAGAAGTATTTTATATCTACAACATAGTTCAATTAGCCTTAAACTATCAAGCAAGTTGTAGGAGAAGGAAAAGTTCTAAAAATGAACAGAGGAGGAAGTGTGAGGAAAAAAGGAAAGATCAAGATCTTTCCCTAGAGCAAGAGGATTTAAATGAGGAATTATGGTATGATTCTCTTGAAGAAGCTTCAACCCTGCCTAGAGAACAGATTATTGACAGGCCCACATCAACCCCACCTTCAGAGATGGAGGAAGAAAGAGGGGAAGAGGCAGAAACACAAACAGAATTGCCTGTGAAGAAGCCTAAGCCTATGACAAGATTAGAAAAAGCATTGGTTAAAGCTAAGAGAGAAGGACAGGATATAAGTGATTTTATACATGCATATCCTGTGATTGAAAATACTGACTCTGTAGGTAAAAAAAGGAGAAGATATGCACCTTTAGATTTGAATAAAATTAAGGATTTGAAAAAAGGTTGTACCCTTTATGGGGCTACATCAGCTTATGTCAAAATGTTACTAGATGGTTTGTCTTATGAAGTCCTAACCCCGAATGATTGGAAATCCATAGCAAGGACATGTCTGGAACCTGGAGAAAATTTATTATGGCTTGCGGAATTTCATGAATTATGTAAAATTCAAGTCAGATGCAATTTGGAAATAGGAGTTAACACACAATTCACTTTTGAGCACTTAGCTGGTGAAGGTCAGTATGGAGAGAATTCGGAACAGATTAATTATACCATGACAATATATGAGCAAATTGCTAAGGCTGCAATAAAAGCTTGGGGTGTCCTTCCTGGACAGAAAGATCGTGGAGAGGCTTTCACTAAAATACAGCAAGGTCCCAATGAACCTTTTGCAGATTTTGTGGGACGTTTGCAAACTGCTGTCAAAAGAACTATTGGAGAAAATTCAGCTACAGAAATAATGACCAGACATCTGGCTAAGGAAAATGCCAATGAGATTTGCAAAAGAATTATATGGGGATTAGACAAAGATGCTCCTTTAGAGGAGATCATAAGACGTTGTGCTACAGTGGGAACAAATGCTTTTTACACCCGGACAATGATGAATGTGGAAAGACAGTGTCCCTCCTGGCAAGGGCCTTCTAGAGAAACTCGGCGATGTTTTCAGTGTGGAAAAATTGGACATCTAAGAGCTCAGTGTAGATATGGAGATACAGTGAGAAGACAGAATGAGAGAAGACCTAAAACTCCATGTCCAAAATGTCACAAGGGCCTCCACTGGGCCTCCGAATGTAGATTGACCCAGGGAAATGACAGGTGGGGCCCAGCTTCAGCCCCCCAAGTGGGGCATGATGGCAGCCGAGGTTACATCCAGAGAATTTTAAGACATGATCAATCAGCCAAAAGGCAATCAGATGGAAGAAAGGGATTGAAATTGGGAAAAATAGAGTTGTGTGCAGTAGAGACTACCGAGATACTCCCTGGAGAAGTGAAATCTGTTCCTGTTGAGCCTATGGATCCTTTGCCTCCAGGCACAGTAGGCTTGACCATTTCACCTTCTGAGAGTGCCTACAAAACAGTGTCCATCCATACACTGATGTGGGAGACTGGAGAACGTGTATCTAATATCCCAGTCACTAACACAGGCAGACAACGTGTGATTTATCAACCAGGAGAAGTAGTAGCATCAGGCTTATTGTTACGGACCCCTAATAAGCAACCTAGTGATAGTCGCCTAGATTTTGACTCCAATGAACAAAATCCAGGAATATATTGGACAGCAGCTGTGACAGCTGACCGACCTATGCTTACTATTTATATAAACGGAATACCATTTGAAGGATTGGTAGACACGGGTGCAGATCGTACAGTTATTAGAGGTGCCAATTGGCCCGGTCACTGGCCAAAGATTAAAGCAGACACCTATATGTCTGGGGTGGGAGGATCAATAGCAGCAGAAGTTAGTGCTAGGCCTTTGCGATGGGTATTTGAAGGAGAAACAGGAGCTTTTACTCCTTTTGTGGTTGAAAAAATCCCCATCAATCTGTGGGGAAGAGACATTTTACAGCAGATAGGATTACAAATAAGCACTTCGGCTTTTTAGGCAGGGCTGCTGTTGAAGGCCTACCTGCACTTTCACCAGTTCCTATTCAGTGGAAGACTGATTCACCAGTGTGGGTAGAACAGTGGCCCTTAAGAAGTGATAAAATTCAGGCCTTATTAGACATAGTGCAAGAACAACTTGACCAAGGACACTTGCGGCCTTCTCTAAGTCCTTGGAATTCCCCAGTATTTGTGGTGAAAAAGAAATCTGGAAAATGGAGGATGATAACTGATCTAAGAAGAGTAAATGAACAGATGGAAACTATGGGAACTCTTCAGCCTGGACTTCCATCTCCTACTCAGTTGCCAAGAGAATGGCCTCTATGGGTTATAGACATTAAGGATTGTTTCTATTCTATTCCTCTAGATAAGGAGGATATGAAAAGATTTGCTTTTTCAGTGCCTAGTGTTAATTTGGCTGAGCCTTATAAAAGATATGAATGGACAGTTTTGCCACAGGGAATGAAAAACAGCCCTACTATGTGCCAAATGTATGTTGCAGCTGCTCTTGCTCCAGTAAGAAAAGCCTTTCCAAAAGTAATATTGTTACATTATATGGATGATATTTTGGGATGTGCACCTGAGGAACAAATGTTAGAGGCATGTCTACAAAGGACCATGGAAACATTAAAGTACTACAAACTGCATATAGCTACAGAAAAAATTCAAAGACATGCTCCTTTTCAATATTTAGGATATGAAGTATATCCTAAGACACTCACAGTACAAAAGCTTTCTTTAAGAACAGAGAAGTTGAACACCTTAAATGACTTTCAAAAATTAATAGGAGATATCCAATGGATGCGTCCAGTGTTAGGCTTAACTACCAATCAACTACAACCTCTATATGATATTTTAAGGGGAGACAGTGCTTTAAATTCACCACGCCAGCTTACAAAAGAAGCACAAAAGGCTTTGAGAGAAGTTGAACTGGCTTTATCCAATGTGGTTGAAAGAGTCACTCAAAAACCCTTGGAAATATCAGTTTTTGCTACAAAAGAGGCACCCACAGCAGTCCTTCATCAAGGAGACAGAGTGATTGAGTGGGTGAACCTCCCAGCACAACCAGAACAAAGCCTTACACCTTACCCAGTGCTTGTGGCTAGGATTTTATTAAAGGCTATTAAGAGAGTAACACAATTATCTGGGATAAGTCCTGAAAAAATATACACATTCTATACTAACGCACAAATTAATGTATGCTGTGAGACCATCCCAGAATGGCAAATTTTATTGGCCACCGCTCCAAATTTTGCACATGGATCTCCATTAAAGATTACCCGGCTACTACATAATTGGCAATGGATTTTTGAAGAAAAGGTTTCTAAGGTTCCTCTTAAAGGACCAACAATCTTTACAGATGCCTCCAAAGAAAATATTTGTGCCATATACTCTCATGATTTAACCATAAAGAGAGTAATCAGGACTCCTTTTGAATCCACTCAACAGAATGAATTATTTGCTATCATGCTAGCTCTCACTTATTACCCAGGAGACGTAAATATAATTACTGATTCAGCCTATTCAGTAGGTGTAGTACAAAGAATTGCCACAGCCCAAATAAAATTTGCAGCCTCCAATATTTATCAGCTCTTTAAGGAACTTCAAGAGCAAGTGAGAAAACATCCAGGCAAGATTTATATCTTGCATGTCCACTCACATAGTGGACTTCCAGGTCCCATTTTTGATGGAAATTCAAAGGCAGATAGCCTTCTAACCATGTTAGCCAGTAGTCCTTTATTTCAGGAAGCACAAGAATCTCATTCTAAATATCATCAGGCTGCTCGAGCTTTACGTTTACAATTTGGAATCACAAGAGAGGAAGCTAGGAGCATAGTAAAAAGCTGTACAGCTTGTCTTCCTTTCCACGCTCCTACACTCCCTCCAGGGAAGAATCCTCGTGGTTTGAGACCCAATGAAATCTGGCAAATGGATGTGACCCATTATAAATCTTTTGGTCGTCTATCTTTTATTCATGTTGTGGTAGACACCTTTTCAGGATTCACATTTGCAATGCCAGCAGCAAAAGAGACAGCCCGAGTGGTCACTGAATTCCTTATACAAGCTTTTGCAATTATGGGTGTGCCACAAGCAATAAAAACAGACAATGGACCTGCATATACGTCCAAACATTTTACACACTTTTGTGCACAGTATAAGATTTTACATACCACGGGCATACCCTTTAATCCTCAAGGGCAGGCAATAGTAGAGAGAAGAAACAGAGATATTAAGACACTCCTCCAAAAACAAAAGAAAGGGGGAGCCACAGGTAGCCCTAGGGAACTTCTAAATTTAGTTCTCTATACCATTAATTTTCTAATTTTTGACAAAGATGCACTGGCTCCAGCAGACAGGTTTTATAACCCACCAGAAGGGCAGTGTCCAGTGAGAGCATCTCCACTGTCCTTAGATAATCGCCAGGTGATGTGGAGAGATCCAGAAAGTGGTGAATGGAAGGGACCAGACAGGTTAACTGCCTGGGGGAGAGGGTTTGCTTGTATTTCTTCAGCAGGAGAAGGAATCAGATGGGTGCCAACGAGTCATATTCGCCTTGTCCATCAGAGAGAGACAGAAAAAGAGAAAGACCTCAAAATAAAGGAGAAGATCTAAGAAACATCTGACACTGAAAGAGCATGGATAATAAGAAGACTGTTAAAGAACTTTAAAACCAGCAGGAATCATTGGACTTCCTCACACAAGATGAGACTAATGGACAATGGACTTATGGACATTTATAAATTTTCAATTATGTTATATACTTCTAGCATGTGTTATGTTACTATGTTACTATATGCTTATGTAATTTATGTAATTATCTGTAATACTTCCCATATTGATGGATTTATGTTTCAAGGTCATGACTGTCCTATGTTCTAAATCAAAAGAAAGGGGGAGATGTTAGGATTACTAAGTGAGAACTGAGGTTGTCTGGACAGTGACAAGGTGAGAATTCAGGTTTTCTGGACAATTACAAGGTGAGAACTCAGGTTGACTTGATAGAGGGGGCAAGCTCATTGGCTGGGGTGGTTCTTCCCAGAAGCCCTTGCATTATCCCACGCCCATTCTCTGGGAGAATAAAAGAGAGGACTCTCAGAGAAAGAAGGAGACTCTGAATTGCATCAGGCTTGACGGAGCTCTCTGCAGGAAGGGAAGTCACTTCTTTGGACAAGAGTTAACAGCAACTGCCTGGAGACAACGGTTCATTACAGGAAGAAGAATCTGTCTGAGAGATTTGAGTAGACACAGCAGATCTCTTCCCAGAGAGCAATCCAGCAGCTTCTAGAGACGACAGCCCACTACAGTTGTATGCAAAGAAAGGGAACCAGCTAATTTGTAAATAGGCTGAGTCATGCTACTAGATAAGAAGACTCTATGTTGGAGAGTGGGGCTAGGTGTTAAGTTGACCTGAGTTGAGTTGAATCACCTCTGTCCAAGGTTCTGACTGCTCATTGAGCTGCACATAGACACATTGCTGATACCTATGATACATTGGATTTTATTTAAGATTATACCAGAAAAGCTCACTACAACAGATGCATTTCAAAACATTCTAGTGTTCTATCCACTGAACCACCTATTTGATCCTACTACTTGTAACCATACACTCTATTAATTCTAATTAACTTCATAGGATTGTTGTGAGGATAAAATGAAATAGTAAGAATTCTGCAAACTTTAAGCACTAAAATGCCAGCTTTTCTCCTCATCCTCTTCCTCTTTTTTTCTTCTTCTCCCCCTCTTCTTTTTTCCTTCTCCTCTTCCTCCCCCTTCTCTTCTTTCTTCCAAAGCAGCAGTAAGCTACAAAGGAAGGAGTAGTTTTTTTAAAATGTAGTTTGGGAAAAAAATTCAAGAGTTGTTCTGATCCTATAGTTCTTCATCTAGTATTGAACCTTGCATTGTTGTATTGAGGTGGGGATTCATCCTCAAATGGCAGGTTTAATCTATTGTAAGAAAAATACTTGAAACCCATTTAGTTCAGAACCTTGTAGCGTCTGTGTTCTGGTGGTGTACCACTTGAGAAATGAGGATTCCCCTTTATGTGTTGTTTTCTGTTATTAGAATTTTAGCTTCTTGAGGTTAGGATCCATCTTACTTGTTGGTATGTATATTCTTAGCCCTAATCTCAGTACATTGACTTAATAAGTGCTTTACTTATCTATATGCTACCTACTTACCTACATGTCTCTCTTTCTGTCTCTCTCTCTGTGTCTCTGTGTCTCTCTGTCTCTGTGTCTCTCTGTCTCTCTCTCTCTCTCTCTCTCTCTCTCTCTCTGCCCATCTTTCTGTCTGTCTGTCCATATATAAATTTCTTATACTTTATAGGAAAGGGTGGTGGGGGATAAATGGGAAAAGGGTGAGGATGTGACTGTATTTCATCAGTCATCTGTGGATATTAAATGAATAATCTACAGGGTAAAAGACATCACTGTCAATGCCTGATTGGACCTAGAAAAGCTGTAACCGTCCTTGAGCTGCCCATGGTCTAATGAAAAATATTGGGTCAGGGTATGCTGAGATCAGGCAAAAATGCAAGCCTAAGATATTGATGCAGAAAAGGATGATTGTACTACTCCTTCTGTTTCCCATTGACTCAAAAGAGCTTAGATGTTTGGAAGAAGAGAGCTGTGTTTCTATGAGCCTTTTCTGTCATGGAAAGATATAGCAATTCATAGCCAAACTCTTTAATACCACTGACAAGTTTCTGGGTGACAGATATTCTTCGATTAAAAAAATAGAATGTGAAGTCTTTTGGGTGTTTCATCTCCTCAACAAAGAGGAGAGTAATTATCTTTCAAAAAAGCTAAATCATTTGTACTAGAAGGCATTCTGGATACAAGTTGGGTAATTTAAGATCATTTTTGGCTTATGCCATGGCACAAACCATCTTCTGAGCTCTCTTTCAAATGGACTGTCTGGTGAAGAAGGTACACGATGTAACATAATGTGTTGTTCCTCTCATATCTTTGAGCCCAAAAAAGAGCTTCTGAATATTGAAATTTTATTTTAGTCCTACTCTCCTGCTCTTACAATATTCATCTCATTTTTCATAGGAAAAACTGAGCAATTACTCCTATTTCTATGGCTGATTAAGGTCTATTGGGAACTTGCTCACACTATTCCATGACGTATATAATGGTAGTTACTACCCTAGTTTTTTTTAATCATTGAACAATGAGAAATATGAAATTACATTTAATGTTAACTGACCCAGGATCAAATAGCCAGTAAGTAGCAGACCCAAGTGATACACAAAATTTCAAGTTGGAAGAGACTTCAATCACCATTGAGATCAAGTGATATGTGAGAAAGAACCTCTCATAAATTACATCCAAAAATGGCCATCCGGTCTTTGTTAGAAGACCTCTTGGGGAGCTCATTTCCTCAAAAACTATTTTAAAATCATTTTAATTGCTAAGAAGTTTTTCTTTTCCCCAACTCTAAATTTATCTCACTTTAGCTTTTACCTGTTCTTCTTTATTCTCATCTCTGGTGCCAAAGAGAACTAATTTGGTCCCTCTTCTTCATGACAACCACTTAAATACAAAAAGACAGCTATCATATCCCCCTAAGTATTTTAACCTCCTGATTAATTATTCCCTTCAGTCATTTTACATGTAGCATGAACATGAGAGCTGACATTGTGCTGGATATGTTCATCTAGATCTCTTTAGCTTATCACTGTTTCCTAAAAGTGGCACCCAGGACTTGGAGTCCTCAACCTCCCACCCTGCTCATTTCATTAAGCTAGGCTGCCCTTCCAATGATACCAATGAAAACTACCTCCCAAACACATGTTCAGGTAATGAATAAAATTTATGAGAGGTCATAGAGAACACAAGAACTTATCTTCAATCTAGTTGTAGTGTGCATGGGGTGATATAGCATGCTGAACACGGTGATGTAAAAGGGATAGGTTATATATACTAGACTTTAGCAGATGGTGGGTATGGGAATTCTGGCCTGGAGATTTTTCATGGGTGATAACAGTGAGCAAGAATGTAGCAACAGAATTATAGATTATAGATGTAATCTGCATATTTGAGGGCCTTTCCTCCTCTATTCCATTTTTGCTGAGGCAATTGGAGTTAAATGACTTGCCCAGGGTCACCCAGCTAGGAAGTGTTAAGTGTCTGAGACTAGATTTGGACCCAGGTCCTCCTGACTTCAGGGCTGGTGCTCTCTCCACTGTGCCATCTAGCTGCCTCCTCGATTCCATTTTAGATTCATCTTCTAGGTCTTATTGTTTGGATGGATGAATTGACGAAAGCCAGGAGATGGAAAATTTGACTCTAACTCTGGACCTCCCATAATTATACCTCTATTACTAGGCTTATGATACATATAGACTCAGTAGAGTAACTGAAAGAGCCAGAAGAGAGAGAAAACAGAGAGACAGAGACACAGAAAAAGACAGTAACGGAGAGAGACACAGAGAAAAACAGGTAGAGAGCAGAGACTGAGAGCTTTTTATGGGATTTTGAAACTGGACATTCTCAATATTATTTTTGCTTTAATCAATAACTCTATCAATACTCCAAATGGAAATATATTGGAATATGAGGTAACTAACCCTTAGGAATAGAGAAAGGGCAATTTGATGATATAAATGATGCTATAATTCATTCAGCATCATAATTTCACAGGTCCAAGTACTCCCTTGACTAATACAAGTTATATCCTTTCTGTGCCTCACAAGAGGATTTTTGGATCTTTCTATAGCAAAATTCACATTCTGATGATGAATATCTATAAGTTAAGTTAGGATATTGACCAGATTTCAGAGACAGAATATCTCTATGGCTTATATTGTCCAGCCAGCACAGATTTCAAGAACCTAGTATCACCTCTAAGTTCAAGAAAGATTTTAAAGAAGGAACAATTGTGAAGTCAAATAGATTTTATTGATGGATTAATGAATTATTACATGAGCAATCTTCCGTGTTACTTTATATTATTGAATTTCTTTTCTTTAACTCCCACTATTTTTTTCCTTCTTGTGAATATTTTTTTGTGCTAGGGGTGAATATTGCCACATTTAATGAATGACACAAGAAAGAAGTTTAGGAGATTCTTGGGAGAGCCACCAATTACATTTTTCAGACCAGGGTGTTTTTCCCTGGTTCAAATCATCTCTGGATAATTATCCAGACAGCTCTGAGTAATTATCTGAACAATAGTTATCCAGATTGCTCTAGGTAATTATCTGGACAGAGTCCAAAGTTTGGAAGTTGTCTGTCTGCTGACAATGATAACATGAGACCTAGGCAGCATTGCCTTCCAGAGAATAGCTTCTAGGTGAAGGCTGCATAGAAGTATTCTGTGAAAAGGTAGCCTTGATCTGTCTTCCTTTATGAGCTTTGGTTTGTGATTTTTTTCCTTATTGTCTTGTGTCTTACATTTTAGGGATTGGTGGTAGGCAGATGCTAAATGGAAAGCATAGGGAAGGTTTTGAGGAACAGTAGATAAGAAACCATTTTTCCTGCTCCTGCTGCAATATTTGTCATAGGATGAAAAATGAGAAGAGAAGGTCAAAACAGGATGTGCTATAACATTAGAATCCAGGAAAATCTCATTTGTTGCAAAGAAGAGCCGAACAAATGGAATGATTTCTATAAAAAAGACAAAAAATCCTATTGGATAAATGACTGGATACAGCCATTGTCCCCTCATTTGCCACTCTCTGGCAACACTGACAGAATGGAATGGAAAAGAAATGCCTTGTAGCCAGCTCATTTGCATGGGCTCCCCAGCTCTGCCCTGCCAGTGCTAATAGATAAAAGGGATCTGCAAAGAATGTCATATGACTGATTCCACTCGGGAAACATAACCAGACATGCCGAAACTGGTATAAAAATAACATCCATCCTCTCTAGAAATTATACTGCTGGGGAGCTCAGGTTGGGTTGGGGTGAAATAATTCAGGCTTTTCTGATTAATTTGGTCATAATACTGGATTTGTGAGGAAATCTTGCTGTGAGTGTGTGTGTTTGTATGCCTTGGTTTAGGATTCAGTTAAATTATTTGTAAGCAGAAAGCTGATACTTATAACTGATTTTTAACCCTCTTTCCCTTCTTAATTATCCAGCGATGGCAAAATTCCCAGCTCTCAGATGTTGAACCTTTCGCATAAAGATCACGTATAATGAGTATTTTGGTCAAGGTGAAGAGATATGTCTCTTTCCAATTACTACCTCCCAAGATGTCATTAGATATTTATGACCAATTTAGTGGGGGAAAGATGCTATGTGTCTGTAGGGCTGGCCCTCTAAATTAAGGGAACCAATTACAAAGACAGATATCAACATCCAGAGTACCTGGCTTCCCATAATTCTTTGTTATTACAGAACCTGAAAATTGGAAAATACCTCAGAGGTCATCTAGTCTCACCCATTGTTGAAAAGGAGGGTTTTCTAAAACATATCTGAGGAGAGATCACTCAACTTTTGTCTGAAGATGTCTAGTAAAGGGGAACTTGCGATCTTCCAAGGTTACTTTTCCCACTTTGGCATAGCTCTAATTGGTAGGGAGAAAGGAAAGCAGTATTTATGAAGTGCCTACTATGTGCCAAGTCCTTTACATATATTATCTCATTTAATTCTCATAACAATCCTGGAAGATGAGTATTATTATCTTCATTTTATAAATGAGGAAACTGAGTTGGAAAGTGTTTGAGTGACTTGGCTAGAATCACATGGCTGGTAATCATTTGAAACTGAATTTGTACTGAGGTCTTCCTGATTCCAAATCCATTACTGTGCAACCTAGATACTTTTGTGAGAGTTTTCCTTATATCGAGACTAACATCTTTCATCTATCATTGCTTAATCTTCTTTTTGGGGCACTTAACATCCCTGCAAATTTCCAAACCAAATTTCCCTTCTACTATTCCTCTAAACATGATCTCTTCTATTAGAATGTAAACTCCTTGAAAGCAGAGCCCATCTTAAGTTTCGAATTTGTGTTGTCCGCACGTAGCACAGTTAGTAAGTGCTTAATAAATACTTTCCCATTCATTCATTCATTCATTCATCCATTGTTCATTCATTCATTCATCCATTCATTCAGCATTTATTTATTTATTTCTTCCTTTGTTCATTCATTCATTTATTTATTTTTCATCTATGTATAGCTTCAATGCAGAATCAAAATTATACTGATTATTTTTTTGGGGGGATTTGCAAGTACTTTCCTCATGATAATCCTTGTGAAATGAAATGGGTATTGTCAAGGCTGGAGGCAGCTAGGAGATTTATACGGGACCGTACAGCAAATAAAACTAAAGGTGAGCTTTCAATTGAGTTCTCATGACCCCCACTTTAACTCTCTTTCCATAAGACCACGTTGCCACTTTAAAAGACTGAAATCTCCTAGGAACATCATGCTTTTGCCCTTTTGGGTATTTAATTCTTCCCCACGCATTTCACAGGACGTTTGACAGTTCCTATTATCTCTCTAAACTCCTTTGCAATCACACATGCATTTGTTGTTGTTTAGTCATTTTCAGTCATGTCCTACTTCAGTTCTGGGCTCAGTTTGTTGTCTCTCTATACTGTTTATCCCACATATACACACTATTGAACAAGCTCTATAGGGAGTTCAAATGCATGTTAAAATATTGGTTCTCTTTCTCTCTCCTTCCCTCCCTCCCTCCTTCCCTTTTTCTTCCTTTCTCTCTCTCTCCTTCCCTCACTCCTTATCTCTCTCTCTCTCTCACATAATAAGTATATAAATATACATATAGATATATACGCATAAATGCAAGAACATACATAATATGTACAGAATCCAAACAGGATAGTTTGCAAAGGAGGGCCCTCAAAGCAGGGGTGGGAGAATTCTAAAATGATTCATATAGAAAGAGAAGCTTGAGAGGCAGCTTTTAAAAAATATTTTTTATTGATCACTTTTGTTTTTCATCCTAGATTTCTTCCCTGTATCTCTGTTCTTCTTTTCTTCCAGAGACCATTAATTAACATAAACACAACTTTTTTTTTAAACAAGAAAAGGATGAAGAAAAAAAATAGCAAAATTCAATTTGCATTTGTATTTGAAAAATTATAATAATTTTAAAACAAAATTATGGAAATCTGTGATCTGGACCACTTTCATAAATTTGTTTAATCATATTTGACATGTCTATAATAGTTCAAAATCCTCCCTAGTCTTTAATGTCTGGTAGGCTTGCAACAATCTTGTGGAAGGGCATTCCAGATATTGATCTCACTTTACAGATGAAGAAACTGGCACTCAACCCAATCAAGCATTCAAGAGGTATTTCTTAAGTTCCTAACTTTGGATAGAAGGTATTTATGTATGGAAGGCCCGTCTCTGCCATGTGAATGGAAACTCTTTGAAGGAAGAAATTCTTTCACACATTGCATTTCTAACTCCAGCCCCTAGAGCAATGCCTGGTACAGAGTTGGGCCACAATGAACCCTTGCTGAGAGACTGAGAGACTTCTCTTTGCTAGACATAATGTTAGGTGATGGAGATCCGAAGATAAAAATGAAACAGTCCTTTCCCTAAAGGAACTTATATTATTAGAACCAGTGTGATCAAACATGTACCCAAGTTTGGGAGCATTCTGTCATATGGTTGCTAATGGCTTTTAATCCTTTTGAGAACTGTTTGCTCAAATGCTTGAATTGAGTTTTGAAGTCAGGGCTTATACACACAACACATGCAATTTTGAGGGGTGTTGTTAAGGAAAACTTCAAGGAGGTGTTGAACTCTGAAGAAGAAAGCTAGGGATTCTAAGAGTCAGATGTGAGGAATGAACTTGTTCTAAAGCAGGAAAGACAATCTGTCCTTTAGGGCCAGAATCTAGAGAGGGAATGCTGAATGTGAGGAGATTAAGAAGGCCAGATGGTCTGAACTATAGCAAGTGCCAAAAGGTAGGTTGGGGTCTGATAGGGAAAGGTATTAAATACCAAAAAAGAAGAATTTGTAATTGGTCCTAGAAATAATAGGACATCTTTGGAGTTTCTTAAGTGACATAGATTTGTGGGTTAGAAATATCACTGTATGGGAGGATGAATCCAAGAAGGAAGAGTTTGGGGTAGGGATTTGATAAAGGCCTGAACAAAGATGGGTGAGTGGAGGAAAGGGGTAGATGCAGCTGATAGACCACTGGGTCTGGAATCAGGAAGACTTGAGTTCAAATCTGCCCCCAATCGCTTACTACCTGTGTGGCCTTTAGCAAATCATTTAACCTCGGTTTGCCTCAATTTCCTTGTCAGTAAGATAGAGATAATGATGGTACTTATCTTTCATAGATGTTAGGAGGATTAAATGGAATAAAGTATTTATTAGCACAGGGGTTGGCACATAATAAGTATTATATAAATATTTTTCTTCTACAAATTCTTCTTCTTTTCTTCTTCTTCTTCCTTTTCCTGCTTCTCCTCCTCCTGCTGCTCCTCTTTCTCTTTCTTCTTCCTTCTTTTCCTTCCTTTTCTTTTTTCTTGTTACTCTTCTTCCTTCTCTTCCTCCCCCTCTCCTTTATTAGATATAAAAATATTGAGTTTCAAAGAAATTAAATAATTTGTTAAAGATCAAGTATCTAAGCCAGGATTTGAACTAAAGTTTACTTGACTAAAAGTCTAGCTCTCTTTCCCCTATTCCATTCTGCTCTTTAAGTAAATGAACTTAAAGTTTTTTTCGACCTTTACTAAAATAGTCTAGGATGTATATATTCTCATTTTACTATAGTTGTTTCATGGTATATCAGATTTATCTTTGTGATCTTCATATTTGTCTTTTGCTATGCCAACAATATTCTTTTGTATAACTATCATTCAATTTATTCATTTCATTGGGTATGTAGGCTGTTTCCAGTTTTATACGGTTATAAAGTAGTTATGAATAGATTTATACACATAGGTTATATTTTCCTCTTTGAATATTATCCTTAGGATATATTCCCCTATATCGTGAAGCAGAAATATGTAGGAGGTAGAATTCTTGACCTGGTGTCCAAAAGGCCTCCATTCAAATTTCACCTTTGATGCTAACTGTGTGACTCCAGGCAAATCACTTAACCACTCTGAGCTTTAAGCATCTCACTGAGATCAGTTGTTATCTTGACTTAGATTGCTCTCAATACAGTCACTTATTTTTAGCAGCTATTATAAAAACGATTGAAGTGAGAAGATATTGAAAATCTAGCATAAATTGAAAGTTTTAGACTTGTACATTTTACCATTCTAGATTCTCTCTCTTTGATAATCAAGAGTTGGCTTTAGTGAATACAAGGGAAATTGTCTTTTTTGGGGTGTGTGTGTTTAAAAAATGCTATAGTTAAAGTCAAGTCAATCAGTATTATTATTAACAATATCAATTATTATTAAAGAGTAAATCTCATGGACTTGAATGTTTAATACCAATGTGGAGCTGATTTTGCTATGAATGAAAAAGCAGGTAGGTCTATTGTATTAGAAAGATACCTTTTCTGGCATGTTTCATTTTTGGTACTATTTAGTTGTGGGCCCTTAGGCAATTTTATGTACCTTAAGTAGCTTTCCAGGCCTTACATTCTAAGTGAGATTTGAGATGGGAAGATTCTTGACCTTTTCAAAATCACAAGTCCTTCTCATATTCCAGTTATGTATTCCCATAGGCAGATCCAAATTCTTTTACGTTCTCCCTGTTGAAGGCTGTTACTTTTTTGGTTTTTATTCAAAGTATGAGAGATGTAGGTATATTCACTGAGAATGTGACACACTCAAAAATTATATTTTCCCCTGCCCATTAGGTGCCTTGAATATGGTGGAAGCTGTGTGGGTGCTACTTCTAGTTTAGCCTAGAATATGAAAACCTTGAGCTTTCCTCCAGTGTTGAAACTGCAATCCGATCTCTTGGCTCACTGACCTAAGTGAGAAACTTGGAGAATCACTAGTAGTTCAGGAATTAACGCAGAGCCCAGAAAGCTGAGTTCATCAAAATTCTGAACTGTTCTATTGACATTGACCTAGGTCCATGAAAATCAGAAGATTGAAAAAGACAAGGAAGATAAATAGCCACTGAAGAAGAAATTTATAAAAAATAAGGTCAGGGTCACAAATTCAACCCCCCCCCAAGTTCTTCATATCTTTATAGTTCCTAAAGATGAAATGATTATTGTCCTGGTGCAAATGACTCCAAATCCATCTATTGTACTCTCATCTTTCTTCTTAGCTCCATATCTCCATCTGCCAATTGGGAATCTGCACCTAGATTCTGTTAGTGTTAACTTGCATTTAAAACAATTTATTATTTTGCCCCCTTAATAAGTTCATTTAAAAAGTCCCTATTCCTGTAAAGGGTACTACCATCTTTGCACTTAGTTATATTTTCAGCCTCACCCTAAGAGTTATACTGAACTTTTACTTTTTCTTTGCCTCTTTCCCCCCAAATTCATGTTTTATCAATTGCCATGTCTTGTTGATTCTGCCTTCAACACATCTCTCATATTCCTTTCTCCCTTCACATAGTCATCAAGCTAGTTAGGTTTCTTGGGTGGTTATTGTTCAGTTCTTTCAGTTGTGTCTGATTCTTCGTGACCCCATTGGGGTTTTCTTGGTGAAGGTACTGGAGTATTTTGCCATTTACTTTTCCAACTCATTTTACAGATGAGGAAATTGAGGCAGACAGGTTTAAATGACTTATCTAGGATCATATACCTAGCAATTATCTGAGACTGGATTTGAGCTCAGGCTAATGAGTCTTCCTAACTCCAGACCTGGCACTCTATCTGTCACTTAGCTGCCAAAGTATTACTCTCTAATTTATCTCCTTTCTCTTAATCAATTCTTCTATGCAGCTGCCAAATAATCTTACCAAAATATGAGTTTTACTGTCTCCTCCCCTCTTTAAGAGATTTCAGATGGCTTTTTATTGCTTGTAGAAAAAACATTCCTTTGATATTTAAAGCCTTTCCAAAGATGACTCCACTCATCCATTTCCAGAAGGCTTTTATATTGCTCCCTTTCATATATTTTATATTTCAGCCAATTTAAACCACCTGCTAATTCAGCACTACCTCTTCTACTTGCGTGCCTTTGCATAGGCCGTCCCACACACCTGGAATCTATTCCCTCTATATCTTTGCCTTTTGGGATCCTTTTTCCTTTAAATCTCAACTCAGGTCCAATCTCCAATGGAAATCTGCTCTCATATCCTGAATTATGTGTATTTTCTCTTATACATGTAGCCCCTGGCAGAATGTAAGCTCTGAGAGGGCAAAATTTTTTTTAATATATATCCAGCACCCAAAAGAGTGCTGGATATACAATCATGATGAATAATAAAGCTCATTGAATAGAAGAGTTAAGAATTTTATACAGTGTGATTTTATGAGATTCAAAAAAAAAAGCATATATTCTTTTTAAGATTCAGAAATCATTAAATGAGAAACTTTCGATTTAGCTCGAGGTTCCTCACAGTTTGGTTCTTTACTGTGTCTTCATTCTTTTCAGTTCTTAGTGTAAAGTATTGATCCTTAACCTTTTTCCTCCTTTCATGAACCTCCTTTGGCGATCTGATAAAGATTAAAATAGAATGACCACAGAAGCTAATTATCTAGAACTAGTTATAAAATATTTTTTAAAAGCTCCAGTTAATGGACTGCCAACTATGCCAAAAGTTGATCATTTAGTCCAATTGCCTCATTTTATAGACAAATGAACAAAAGCAGAGAGAGTACCATGAAATAGTGTTAAAAGCACTGGATTTGGAGTCAAAGATCCTGAATTCAAAATATAATAGTGTTACTTAACTGTGTGAACTTGGACAAGTAATCTCATCTCCCAGGACCTCAGTTTCTTTGTAGTTCTGAGCCCTTTTCCTACTCTGGAATTCTTGGCTACTTTTCCTAAGTTGAATGTGGGTGATTTCATTTATCTTTTATATAATCCAAGATTTGAGCTCCCATCTAGTACTTTTTCCCATTATTGACAAGATAGAGGATAAGTTCAATTATTTTTTCAAGCATGTCTGATTTTATGATCCCATTTGGGGTTTGCTTGGCAAAGAACTTGAGTGATTTGCATTTCCTTTTCCAATTCATTTTATAGATGAGGAAACTGAGGCAAGTAGGGTTAAGTGACTTACCTAGGATCACACAATTAGTAATTGTCTGAAGCTAGATTTGAATTCAGAAAGATGAGTCTTTCTGATTCCAGGTCTGAGCCTTTATCTACTTATGGTGACCTCTAGCTGCCTCTACAAAAAAACACATAAACTCAGTAGTAAAATCATTTAATTAATATAGAGAATAACGTTCATAATGAAAAGAAGAATCAATAAATAAAGTATTCTCTATATTAATACACCAATAAAAGCCCCTTAATGCCTTTAATGCTCCAGCATATAAAAGTTCCCTTCCTATACTGCAAGGTCCCATAAAATGAGGAGTATGAAATGAGCAGTAAGGTTTGGGGCAGTGAGGTGGTACATAGAGCATAGAGCATTGGAATTGGAGGAACCTGAGTTTAAAATTGACTTCAGACACTTATTTGCTCTGGCCCTGGGCAAGTCACTTAACCCTGTTCAGCTTAATGCACTGGAGAATGAAATAGCAAACCATTCCATCCTTTCCAAGAAAATCTCATGAAAAGAGTATGGTTTACAGGAGTCGAAAGAGTTTTATATGACTGAACAAACACAACTTCCTGGGGTTTTCTCATGCCTGGTTGGAGAATATTAAAGCCTTCTGCCTCAAGCTTGAATCTCCTGACTTTTAGACTTCTTTGTATGGAGAGCCCCTTTGCTCTGTGGTGCTCCCTCCTTCTGTTTTCCCTCTGATTAACTTTATTTGCCTTTTCTATGTCTTCTCCCATTGTTCTAATCTAAAAGGCTCTCTTTCTCTTTTCCATTCATTCCACCTAACCATCCTGAGAATGGTACCTCTTTGTCAAAAAACTATGAGAAAGAAAAAGCAAATAAAAAGGTTGAAATAGTACACTTGATCCACAATCAATCTCCATAGTTTATTCTCTGGATTCAGATTGCATTTTCCATCCCAAATCTATTGGAATTGTTTCGGATCAATGTACTGCTGAGAAGAGCAAGGCTATCATAATTGAGCATCACCTAATGCTCAAATTTGTACAATGTTCTCCTGATTCCACTCACTTCACTCAGCAACAATTCATGTAAGTCTTTCCTGGCTTTTCTGAAATCAGCCTGTTCATCATTTCTTATAGAACAATATTTTGTTTTATTTATATACTTTGACTTACTCAGCAGTTCTCTAGCTGATGGACATCTACTTACTTTGCAATTCCTTGCCATCACAAAAAGAATAGCCATAATTTCTTACAGCATAATAATATTTTGTAATTCACATATCAGTGTTTTCATTTATTTTTCAATTGTTGGGCACATCATTTGTTTCCAGGTTATATGATTTCTTTGCATTTTTAAACAATGTTATTAGAAATAGTTTTGTGCACATAGATTACTTTTGCCCATTATCAATAACTTTCTCAGGGAAAAACACATTGGTGGATCAAAGGGTTTGGGCAATGTTTTAACTGCACATAATTTCCAAAAGTCTTGAATCAATCTCAAGCTCCATCCACAATGAATTGATATACCGGTATTCTCATAAGCCTGTTAGCATTGGGTTTTATTATCTTTTGCCATTTTATGAATGCAAAGTGATAAGAGAGTTATTTTATTTTGATTTGCATTTCTCTAATGATGAGTAATCTGATATTTTTTTTTAAAGTGGGATAAGGGACTGTTGATAATTTGTGTTTCTTTTAAGACCTGATACTTCTGCATGGATCATTTGTCTATTAGGGAATGACAGTCACTCAGTTTTGTGTTCATTATAGATCTTGAATACTACATCTTCCTAGAAAAGTTTATTGCAAATATTTCCCTCTTTCTTATTCATCAGTTTACCTTTATAGTTGTAGCTGCTCTTTTCAAGATTTCTAATGATCTATTAATTGTCAAATCTATGATCTTTTCTAAGTTCTTCTGCCTCTTGACCTCTTTGCAGAACATAATGTTCTAATCATTATCTCTTCCTTTTTCCTGGGTTTTCATGATGCTATTTTCCTCTCATTCTTTTCCCACCTTTCTGGCTTCTTTGCAGGATTATGTTTGCCCCTTTAAGAGTATCTTAGAGTCCTAAGTCTCCTTTCTTCACTTGTTTCTTTGTCCTATCTCAGTTAGCAATCTTGTGGTGGCCCCCCCCCCCCCCATGGAGTACGCTATCACTTCTATGTGGGTGACCTCCAGATCTATTTACGTTACCGAAAGCCTATAAGTCATCTATAACTGGATGTCTCAAAAATAACTTGACCAAATTAGAATGTAATATATTCCCTTCCAAACTTCCTTCTTTCTGTAAGGGGTAATAGCGTCCCTCTAGGAATCCAGGTTCAGATTCAAATCTTGGGATATAATACTGCACTCTTCTTTCTTCCTCAGTCTCTAATCAGCTCCCTGGTTTTGTTAATCCCAGTTCCACACGATATTTTCCACATATCCTCTTCTCTCCATTCTCATGGTCATTTGTCAGTCAATATAAATATTTATTAAATATCCATTGTATGCCAGGATCTGTAGTTCAGTCTTCAACTGTGAAATTTCAATAGCTTCCAAATGATCTCCGTACCTCTAGTCTCTCTTTCTTCTAGACTGTCTGCTGTTCCACAGAATCAAACACGTACTAGCTGGCTGATCCTGGGTTTGGGGGCATGTTACTTAACTTCTCAGTCTCAGAATTCTTATCGGTAAAATGAGAGATTTGGGCTTGATGATACCTAAATTCTCTTCCAGCTCTAAATCTGTCATCCCAGGAGAAATAACAGGATACTGATACACAGCCCAGTATATTAGGTTGTACACCCAGGAATTATTTATTTGAATGGGTAATATGTCTGGAATACTCAGTCATAAAAACATTACTTCTATTTATTAGACAAATTAAAAACAAAAACAAAAACAAAAACTTAATTGAACTTAAGCAAAATGCATATGCGTATTACGACCCACACTGTAAATGAGAAAGAGCATATCATAAGATTAAATCAAATTTTTAGAGGCATTGGTTTGTGTGTGGGCACACCTAGCATACTGGTATATCTGCAAGACCAGGCAACAAACATTTATTAAGCATTTATTATGTCTTCAGCACTGTGCTAAAACTGAGCATACAAATAAAAGCCAAGAATACATGGTCCCTACCTTCAAGAAGCTTACATACTAAAGGGGGAAGACAACACCCAAAAGGGAGCTGAAAAAGTGGAGGTGGAAGAGTATAAAGGCCTATTCTCTGTGCTATGGTATGATGCTAAAGTCTCGAAGATCAGACTTATAGCTCAGAAGAAAATGGAGATTTGTGGATCTGGGAAATTTCCTCAAAATGAAAACCTTAAGAGGAACTCACAAATAAAGGCACTGGCATGACAGAAAATGTTTCATGATGAGGAAGCCTCAAGTTGAGCAAGTACTAAGCCATAGGACAAAACTGCAGCTGAAACATAGGGTTGGAGTCCAGAAAGTCAGAAGTACCATCAGGATGGAAAATTTCTACCTTTCCATTTGAAACTGTTATTCCAGATGAGATCATGTCAGTCTCCTGCTCAAGGAATCCCTTCTGAAGTCTTTGAAGCATTGACCTTGTGAGAATCCAATCATTACATTTCACCACTGGATACCAATCTATCTAGTTGTATCAATATTTCTTTTCATAGATGCTCCTTTCCATCCAAATAAGCTATTTTCTGTTCATAGACTTCCACCTCCATCTCTGTTCCTTTGCATATGCTTTCTCTCCTGCCTGGAATGACCTCTCTCTTTACTTCTTCCTCATAAAATCTCTGGTTTCCCTCCTTTCTTGATTTTCCCTCATTTCATGATTTTCAGCTATGTCTGATTTTTGTGTGATGCTATTAAGGATTTTCTTGGCCAAAGTTACTGGAGTGGTTTGCCATTCCCTTTTCCAGGTCATTTTATAGATGAAGAAACTGAGGCAAATAGTGTGACTTGATCAGGGCTACATAGCTAGGAAGTGCCTGAGGTCAGATTTGATCACAGGAAGATGAGTCTTCTTAACTCCAGGCTCTTAACTCAGAGCTCAGTTCAAATACCATTTCCTATAGGAATAAAACATTTTTATGTATTATATTTTTCATTTTCTATGAACATGCTGTCTTAACTTCAATGGAATATAAGCTTCTTAAGAACAAGTTGTTTCATTATTGTCTTCCATGCCCATCATTCCTTACGTTGTCAAAAAAGGATGGAGATACTTTTTCTTACCTTTTCTCCAAGACTGAAATTGGTCATTGTTATTGGTGTGATTCATTTTATAAATTATCAGGCAAACTAAAGTCCTAATTATTCTTCCAGAGTAGTGTTATATGAGCTAAGAGAGTGACAAACCTCCCAGTGGTAATTACTCAAATCCCCTAAATGTTTCTCTAATACTTCTCATTGATTCTTTCACAAATATAGCATTTCTCCATTTTTGTCAATTTCTCCCATAGAGAAAAAAAATGAGAATTATTAAGGACTTTAGGTGGGGATGGAGTGGAGAATATCTCTCATCTCTGCTCATTTTGGTGTCTCCTTTTTTTTCCCAAATGAGAATATTGCCAGCTAATGTTATCAGAACTTGCTCTTTTAAATGGCAGAAATGAGCTTCATAGGTTCCCTAGGCTTTTAATCTTTCTTGGAGGTGAAAGCTCATTTGGAGCATAACCAAGCACCATATTGATAGGACTCCAGTGATATATGATCCTCCGAATGGCATTGGTCCCGGGATCAATGGGGTCAGCACAGCAGCTATGGATCCACCTGGGTTTGTTTTTAATTCCAAGCCCATGATATGTTTTTAGAGTGAAAAATTCTGTCTCAAGAGATCACAGAACTGAGGGGGCTCAGACAAAGGAGCACTGGGCATTAAGGGGGTTATTCTTCCTTTAGTCTATTGCTTGGCAGTTCATGTCCTTCCCCACTCCTCCCCATTCCAATGCTACTTAGATTTTTAGTAAGCTGCTTAAAAAACTATCAAGTTGGAGGAATAAAGCAAGGGGTCCTCAGGTCATGAACAATTTCATAGGAGCATAAATTGAGTGTGGTGTGTGTAGGAGAACTAGCACCTCAGGTGTAGTCTTGCTGAGTCCTTGTAAGAACAGCTCATCCACCTTTGACACACCTTTCAACCCTCACCTGTGGCTCCAGGTAGCATGTGCAGTAGGATCCTGATAACTTGGCAGATGGGCTAAATTAGGTAGAGGGTAACTTCAAACCCTTTGGTGAGTTAGGGGGTGTCTTTTCCAAGCATGTGAAGGCTCCCTCCAATGGAATAGGCAGATGAGGACAATTTGTTCCAACTTCACAGGCACTGTGGAGCTCTGAGAGCTTCATCAGGCATGGAAGATGCTTAGGTCCATCACTTAAGGATGATAAAGGTCCCTCACCTTTGCTGACTCTGGAAGAGAGCCTGAGGCTGACAACTTTGTGCAAGTCTGTCTCACTTAAGTCCAATTCACATGAAAGTCAAGGTGTCATCCCTTGATGTCATTGGTTCTCTTGGAAACAGAGGATGAATACTACGAGTGTAGCTCTCAGCTGAGCGGAGAGTTTAGTGGGCTATCTGGCCGAGCTCCTTCATTTTAGATATGAGGTTAACTAACTTGCATAAGACCACAAAGTTAGCAAGCTTCCTAGGATTATAGGATCATGGCTATAGAATTTGGAGGAAGCTCAGGGGTTCAAGTCCAACCTTCTCTCTTTTTAGATGGAGAAACTAAGGCTCTGGAAAGCCCAGTGGCTTGTCCATGATCACATAACTGGTCCATCATACAATTATAAGAGCATAATTGTAGAGCTATAAAGAACTTCAGAGAATTCCTCCTCAGTTTACAGATAAGGAAACTGAAGCTCTGTGAGGTTAAAGTGCTAAAGCTGTCATATCTCTTATAAGCCCTCTAAGTTGTATAAGAAAAAAAAAAAAAAAACTCTAAAAGAAACTTTGAAACAACAGCAAATTTTAGTCTTTTAAAAAAAATCCCCCAGAGGGAAGAAGAAAAATCTCCTTGTATCTGCCTAGATTCAGGCAGATAAGTCAAGCTTTCAGTCCTCCAGTTCCATGGGATTTGGTTACAATTTCTTAGTTTTCTAAAGAAAACAAAATTTTCAATTCTATTCAGATCCTTGGGAAACAAGTGGAGCAACCTGATAACTCTTAAGTGTGAATCCTGGGCCATCTTCAGCTTTCCTGATCTGTATCTTGCCACTGGACCCAAATGGCTCCAGAGGAAAAAGTGAGACTGGTGACCCTTAGCCCTCCCTCACTTAAATCCAATTCACTTGCATGTCATGGTGTCACTTCCTTAACATCATGATCATCTTCAAGAATGAAGTAGGTACCGCCTTCCTTAAAGTAAGTTTCTGGGTTTCTCCTGCATTTTTTGACTTATTAACAAAATATTCATTTATTGAGGCTCTAACTGGTGCCTAGCTCTATGTTCCATTCATTGTCATCTATTTGGGTTTCAAAGACTTTTCTTGAGTGTCATCAGTCAACATTATTCTTCACCATATTTTTCTCTCCCTTTCAGAAGCATTTAGAGCCTAAATTTCGAGCTGGATGGGATCTGAGAGGCATCTAGTCCAACTGTTTCATTAGTAAAGATAGTGACCCAGAGACATGAAATGATTTCACGATATTATCAATGTAAAGGTAGAAGGAACCTTGTATGTTTCCTAAGCCAACTCCTTCATTTTACATATAAAGAGACTCCTAGAGAGATTAAGTGAATTGCCAAAAGTCATTTAGATACAGGATTCAAAGCCTGGCTCTCTTGACTTCAAATCCAATTCTTTGGGCTGTGCTGAATCTTGGATACCAGCTTGTCAAATCATCTCATTTTAAATAAGAGGACCAGAGAGATTCATTGATTTCCTCAACATTTAGAATAAATTATGGAGCTGCGTTTTGAACTTGGGTCCCCAGACTCCCAATCTAACATACTTCCTCTTGTATCAAACATTGGGATCCTAATAAGAGAACCCAAACTTCATTTGGAATTTCATGTTAGAAAATGAACCCGAAAATAGATGGTCCAACACTATTAGAGAGAATTTATAGAACTCAAAAAAGAATTAAAAAATCCAATGAGAGACACTGAAGAAAAACTTTAGAAAAATAAAAGCTATCCAAGAAAAACAAGATTATGAAAAAAGTTAACCAACTAGAAGAGGAGAGAGAGTCTTAAAGATGAAAATAATTCTTTGAAAATTAGAATTGGGCAAGGAGAAACCAGTGAAGGTATGAGACCAAAAAAAATAACAAAACAAAAGATAAAGAATGAAAAAATTAGAACACAATGTAAAACATCTTATAAGAAAACCTATAGATCTGGAGAACAGAGCATGAAGAGAAAATATAAGAATAATTGGACTACCTGAAGCTGTGATTAGAAAAAGAACCTTGATACGATAATGCAAGAAATAATCCAAGAAAATTCTCCTGGAATGATGGAACATGAGAAGAGATTAGAAATATAAAAGATCTACTGATCACCACTTGAGAGAGATTCTTTGTGGAAAACACATGGGAATATTATTGCCAGATTTTGAAATCTCTAGAGCAGTGGTCCTCAAACTTTTTAAACAGGGTGGGCCAGTTCATTGTCCCTCAGACTGTGGGAGGGCCGGACTATAGTAAAAACAAAAACTCACACTCTGTCTCTGCCCTTCAGCCCATTTGCCATAACCAGGCAGGCCACATAAACATCCTCAGTGGGCTGCATCTGGCCCTCGGGCTATAGTTTGAGAACTCCTGGTCTAGGGCAAAGAGAAAATTTTATAAAAAAGAAGAAAAAGACCAATTCAAATATGCTGGAACTACAGTTAGAATTGTATAGGACTTAAGCAGCAGCCACAATAAAAGAGTGCAGGTCCTAGAATCATATATACTAGAAACCAAAAGAATTAGGCCTGTGGCCAAAAATAACATATCAAGCCAAATTCATTCATAATATTGAATGAAAACACCCAACTCAATAGAAAATGTAACATTTAAGACTCAATATCAAAGATTAATTTCAAGAAATTTAACATGGACAAATTGTTTGTGTTTTTAACCTGGAAATACATACCATATGTTTAAGATTGACATTAACTATTGGGTAGCTCAAAAAAAAGATTGGGGCAAAGTTGAGTATGATCTGACTTTTAAAAAGCAAAGCCATCTAGGAAAAGGTAAAATTAGTAATTATGTTATACAAATGAAGTGCAGAAGCTTTAGAGGAGAGAGGAGGGCTTATAGTTCTGAAAACCTATTTACATCAGGAATTCATTAAATAGGCAATACTACTGACATGCCATGAAGCATATTGTGGGGAGGGGAAGGGATGAGCAGAGGAAGAAGCAAAGAATGGGGGAAGAAGACAAAGGAGGGATCTATGGGTAGGGGAAGGTTAAGTAATAGCAAGGCAAGTTAAGGAGCAGAATTCAAGTAGAAGAGTTAGGATAGGAAAAAAGAGATATACACAAATACTACAACAAGAATAAGAAGTAAATTTTTTTAGAAAAAGTTATGACTAGTAATCATTGATCTTAGACAAAGTCAAACTTAAAGATTCAATCAAGAGAAAAATCTACATTACTTATCAGCCATACTAATATTGTTTTATATGAATATTTACATATGGGTAAATTTGTATGTGTAAATAAAATATCTATATGTAGATATGTATGCATGTTACTCTATGTATATGTACATGTAGATATATGTAATGTGTATGGGTCTGTGTGTGTGAATGTATATGTGTGTGTATGTATATCTCTCTCTCTCTTTATATATATATATATATATATATATATATATATATATATATATATACACACACATATATCTGTGCTTAACTATAACCTGCTTGGGGACGTGAGGGGGATGAAAGGGGAAAAAATGAATAACATAAAAGTGCACAGAAGAGAACAAAATAACAACCTACAAGGAAGCAAATAAAAGATGAATATAATTCCTTCTATTATTATAGATCCTTTTCAAACTGGAAATTTATTGTTATATATTTTAAATTCTCTCTGATATTCTGTGGGGCACATGACAAGGTTCTATTCTGTTTTGTTTTGTTTTTTGTTTTTCCTTTTTAGTCTTTCTTTTTTGTATTTGAAAAAAAATAAACAGAAATAAAATTTAAAAAATAGCTACTCCAAAGTATAATAGCCTGCCTAGGGAGCATCATAGTGCTTCTCCAGATTCCCTCAAGGCAGGAATCAAAGTTTCTTTAGAGAGGGGTTGGCAAGATTCCAGGATGTCCATCAATGTCTCCCTTAAGTCACTTCTACATATATATTTAGATATCCTGTGTGGGTATATACATCTTCTACACACACATATGTCTTCAAGCAAAAGCTAGTTGACTTCTTCTCTGCTGTGCATTAGAAGGGATTTCTGTTCAGAGATATATTCAGCTTTTGAGGTCCCTTCCAAGTCTTAGATTCAATGACTCTGTAACATTTAAAGTCCTTCAAAATTTGACTTTAATGTAAATTGTCAGCCTCATTCACCATTCCTTGTTTCCTATCATACTAGTCACTAGTCCTATTATTATTTCTCACACACAATTCTCTTTCTTTAATCTCCGTGCCTTTATACATGCTGTACTTCATGCCTAGAATACCCCCTTTCTCCATATCTTAGCCTTATATAATCTTTCATTTCCTTCTCTTTACCTTTCCTGATCTCTATAACTGGATGCCCTCCCTAAATTGCTTTTTTGTTTAATGTCTTTGCTTTCTTTCTTTCATTTTTTTTGCCTTTTATTTTTTTGTTTAATCTTTTATTTCCTTCCTTCCTTCCTTCCTTCCTTCCTTCCTTCCTTCCTTCCTTCCTTCCTTCCTTCCTTCCTTCCTTCCTTCCTTCCTTCCTTCCTTCCTTCTTTCCTTCTCTCCCTCCTTTCTTTCCTTCCCTCCCTCCCTCCTTCCTTCTCTCCCTCCCTCCTCCCCTCCCTCCTTCCTTCCTTCCCTCCCTCCTTCCTTCCTTCCTTCCTTCCTTCCTTCCTTCCTTCCTTCCTTCCTTCCTTCCTTCCTTCCTTCCTTCCTTCTTTCCTTCTCTCCCTCCTTTCTTTCCTTCTCTCCCTCCCTCCTCCCCTCCCTCCTTCCTTCCTTCCCTCCCTCCTTCCTTCCTTCCCTCCCTCCTTCCTTCCTTCCTTCCTTCCTTCCTTCCTTCCTTCCTTCCTTCCTTCCTTCCTTCCTTCCTTCCTTCCTTCCTTCCTTCCTTCCTTCCTTCCTTCTCTCCCTCCCTTCTTTCCTTCTCTCCCTCCCTCCTTCCTTCCTTCCCTCCTTCCTTCCTTCTTTCCTTCTCTCCCTCCTTCCTTCCTTCTTTCCTCCTCTCCTTCCTTTCCTCCTTCTCTCCTTCCCTCCCTCCTTCCCTCCTTCCCTCCTTCCCTCCTCTTTCCCTCCTTCTTTCCTTCCTTTCTTTCTTTCTTCTTCTCCCCTTTCTCCTTCTCCCTCTCCCACTATATCCTTTCTGCCCTCCCCACTTCAGTTGTGAGCACATCCATGTAAATGTGTATAACCACATAGAAAATATAAACATAACTGGGAGACTTGCATAGAGATGTTGGTAGATATTATTGCGATTTTGTCTACTCTTCTCCAAGGGAGGTTTTGGCTCCTGCCTTTAAAGGATCAGTAAAATAGATCCATTCTTTAAACTTCGAGTTTAAAAACTATATTTCTCTGCCCCTTTAAATATTGATGGCCAAGGGGCATGCTTTTTTAAAGGAATATCACAATAGCTTGTAGGTTCCCTGGTTGCTTTCCCTAAAGGAAAAATAGGGTAGGCCCTAATCTACCCTGACCAGTTTGATTACACTCCACTAAAAGGTGCTCACACACACACAAAACAATATTTAAAAATAGTGAATAGTGAGCGAGTCAATATATTTGTCTAAGCAGATAGGAAAAAGAAATTCAGATTTCTGATTTGCTAGATTTGCCAGAAAACTAGCTCCCCTAAAAGGAGAGCTCAAACCAAGAGGAGAGTCCTAATCTCATCCAAAGGGGAATTCTCTGATTTTTTGGGAGACCAGCTGAAATCATGTTTGGCATTCTTGGAAACCTTCAGGTCATAGGGACAAAACCCAGGAGATTCCTTTAGGGAAAACTGTCCCCTCAGCAGGGTTGCCAGTTTCTTATTTTTCAAAGAACAAATCCTGCATCCCTTTTAAAGCTTATCCAAAATGAAACTGGCATTGATGAAAGCCAAGTGTTCAGCTCAGTTTAGGCAGGCAAATTTCCATAAAGTACTGGCTCCCTTGTAAATCCTGGCTAAAGGCAAAAATCCCCATAGAGAAAAATGATGTTATTAGCACTGAGTTTACAGCATGTGAGTTTAGAAATCGGCTAATTTTTCTCCATCCTAAAGGTCTTGACCAAATAAAAGGATTTTTTCAAACTTTTGCCTTTCCAGTAGGGTTAAGAAGTTTGTTTTGTTGGCTGAGGGGAGTCTGAGGGAAGCAGGCAGGTTCTAGAGAGTGGTCTCAACGACTTTTGCTGCTCCTGATGATTGAATGGCTACACTCAATAGGTAATTCTATCCTTTCAGGTAAATGGAGTCTTTTGGGAACCAAGAGTAATCATGTGACTCTAAAATTTCAAATAAAACCCTGCGGTAGCCTGGTGTGATGCTTGATAAATGACTGCTGATTCATCGATGCATAAAGTTTTGATGAGCAGCACTGAGGATCAAATAACATAAATTCGTAATGGTTCCATTGGTCCAATTTACTATGATTTTTTCCTTTATAGAACTTGGCAGCTTGGAGGAAGAAGTAGAGAAGAAGGGTATAGGAATTAATGAGAAAATAAGGCACAAGATTAAGGGATCTAAGAATTCTAAGGTGCTATTGAGAATAAAGCTGAAATAGCTGACTTGGGTGCAATCTAGGCCAGAAACCAGTGAAACAGAAGGTGGCTAATGGGCTGAATGGAGAGGAACTGGATTGAGAGGGCTTGAAATTGTGATGAGGACATAAGGAAGAAGAGGAAACGGAAACAAGGAAAGTGAAGAGTGGAAGATCAGAGAGAAAAATTTCACAATTTGAGTTCTAGAAACACTTCTACCTAAGTGCTAATGAGGTCCAAAGTATGACTGCTCCCAGGGTGACTGAACTAGTTAGTGTTGAGGTGGGGATCCTTGGAATTTTGGTTTCTGCCCAGGATCTCTCCATCCATCTCTCCAGCCGTCCAGGCGCACAACCTCCACCATACTTGACTCTTTAACCTCTCTCCTGCTCTGGTTGCCAATTCTTGCAATCCCACCATTATAATTTCTCTAGAATATGTTCTCTTTTCTTTGCTCATGTGGTCTGACCACCTGTGTTCTGCTTCTCATCACATGTCACTTAGATTATGGCAGCAGTCACAGAAGTACTCTCCCTGCTGTGTTTCTCCCCCTTCAATCCATCTTCCACCCAGCTGCCAAAATTATCTTCCTAAAGCACAGCTCTCCTGCCCAAGAATTTTAGGTAACTTGTCTTTGTCTTCAGGATACAGTGCAAGTTCTACAGCTTGGCGCTTAGCTATATTCCAGCCCACCTTTCCATATTTTCTCCTTTTATATACTTTTCATTTCAAATAAATAAGTCTATTTGTTGTTCCCTAAACATGCTAGATAGGGATAGAGTGGCCATAGACAAGACTTGTCAGGAGGATCTGGATTTGAATGCTCTTCAAATATGAGCTGTGAGACCTTAGACTGAATTCCTCAGTTTCTTCATCTGTACAATGGGGAGTAATAATAGTACCTATCTCTCATAGTTGTCATGAGACTCAAAAGAGTTGACATAGGTATGGTAATTTGCAAATCTTAAAGGGATTTTATGACAGTTGTTGTTATTGTTACTAGCTCATTATTCTACCAAATGTTTCTGTGTCTTTGCATAAACTGTCCCCCAAGTTTAGGATGAATTCCTTCCTCACCTCCATGTTATTGAATCCTAAGCTTCCTTCAAAGCTCAACTCAGATCTCTTTCACCTCACAATAGATGTAAGCCCTGACTGGGGCTAGTTTTAAATTTTCCCCTTGTCTGGAGTAAGTGCTTAATAAATGCTTATTAATTTTTAAAAATAAATGAATGGAAGACAAATAATAGTAAAGTCTAGGAATTTTGTTTAGGCAAATATAGGATTTAGTGATCCATGGCTAATCCTTAAACCTTAAAGGCTCATATAACTTTGACTTGTTATAAGAATGATGCTGCTAATTTTTTCCCTCCTGTTGTAAAATAGGACAATACCAGTTTCACTGTGGACTTGCATGATACAGATGGAATGTAAATAACCTTTCTGTTGTCTCAGAATGGAATGTCTCGGAATAATTCCAGCACCCAATGAAACACAGCCTAGAGAAATTCCTCCCCATCCCCAGTCTCCCCCCAAAAAAGGAATTCCCAAAAATTTATCATGGGGAATTGGGCCCCCTTCTCTTTAAAATAAAGACCAGGCCTTCCTATGTCCCCCAGACTCAAATAGAGGGGTTACTCAAGGCCAATCCTATTTGTATTGGTCTTAATCTGTTTGTTCTTCTGACTTGGTCCTATTCAGCCTTTCTTAGGCAACTTGGTGCCCTCCTGCTCTCAGGAACTTACCACATTAATGCCAGACTTAGTGGAGACAGCAAATTGGCTTAGCCTTCTGAAACTCAGAATTTCTGAGCTCAAGAGCGTCCATCATACCCACAGGGAGGGAGGGCAGGCAGGTGACTCCATGCCCAACGCCATCAAATTTGGTGAACACTTTTTCAGACAATAGGAAGGATATGTTGCAGTTCTGCATTAAGGATAGGGTCCCCGACAAAATTGTAGAGTAAAAAGGGCATATTTTTCAAGACTTTTATCCCTTACTGAATTACATTAATGGAGGAGAATGGGATGCATCTATTTTCTGTTTCTGTATGGTGTGGGAGTTACTGTGGACAAGATCTGACAAATGCCAGTTCAGACTATAAGCCACTAGCAAATAACCTCTTGTTATCCTGCTTCCTCATGTTATTGTGTAAACTAAGATTCCCAGCTCCAATAAAAGACTGAATGGTACAGGGAATGGCATCCACCCCCCAGCTAAGACAGCCTCAATGACAGATCCACAGAACCCATTGGGGAGATTTCTGAGAAAGTCTGGCAGTGAAACCATCTTAACGAAACAGGCTGCGGTCCTTCCAGATACATCCTCAGCAAAACCCAAACAATCCAACCTACGGCATCGTGAGGATTGCAGGAAATACTCAATGTGCCTCAAGCTCAATATGCCCCTGACAGAGGGAGCTGGCCAAAGAAAGCCTAGTTCTTACAGCAGGTGCCTCTGCAATGTCTCGTGTCAATACGTGGAGAGACTGGAGGAGCTTGAATAATAGGAATAATGGAGGTTCACTCTAGAACTCACTCTAGAACAGGCACATGTATGTCAAGCCTTTCCTGTCCTCCTCTGGGATGATAAAGAAAAAGCTTCCCCCCCCCCTGGCTTCCAGCCAGAAGTGGTATCCTTCCAAAAGAATTGGATTCTCTCTGTCTCTCTGTGTTTCTCTCTCTGTATTTCTGTCTACCTCGTTGTTTCTCTCTCTTTCCTTCCTTCTTCTCTCCCTTCTCTTTTTCATGGCTTCAGGACAAAGAGGAAGAGCTATTGTGGATTTTGAGTAGGGTGAGAGGTAGCTAAAAGAGGCAGCAGTAAGAGATCTCATCTTCTCACCCAGGCTGCCATGGGGTCCATGAATGGCTAACACCTGCAGTTTCTTCTCTCTACTGTTTTTTCTCACCTGACCTTGGCCGAACGAGTAAAGTAGAAGATGGAATGATCTTTAAATGGTTGGAAGAGCCTTCAGAGGTCCAGCAATGGGACTTCTGTAGCCAGCCCAGATGATCTGGGTAAGGAACCAGGAGCAATGTTTGTGCCCTAGGCTAGCCCTGAATCAGTGTGGCATTGCGCCTGCAAGAAAGGGAATAACTCATCGTCGGCCATGACACATTTGGAAGTGAACGTGGCAGTGGAAATGTTTGCAGCGACTGATTTAATTGGTTTCAGCTCATCTCATCCAGGGATGGAAAAAGGTGGAGGGGAGAGGGGTATGTGTTTGTATTTTTATTCTTGCTTCATTTTCTCATTGTCCCATTACAAAAATCTCATTTTTGTAAAAGCTAATTGATGTTAATTGCTTAGCATGAG